>NC_134843.1:78477672-78780703 GCF_965363235.1 Mytilus galloprovincialis
AAAAAGAAGTTGAACATTATTTGAGTGATGCTCACCGTGATCCAGACAAAGAAAAATATCTTGAAAGTTAGCAACGTATTGCGTTGGAGTCAAGAATTCGTCCTTTAGCGCCTATGTTACGTTTGTGCTAATTGTTTTTTGTTTTGTTTAAAGCATAGTCAGGATCGTTTACGTAAAAATGATGTAATCGATTGTGCCAATTTATTTCAATAAAAAGCATTATTAACATGTTGCATTAGCATTGCGTTATCAAGTATAAGTAAAAGCTTGAAAATTTACGATATTGTTCACAAAAACAAACATGGATGATATGAAATAAAAACAGCTCATTGAAGTGCTTATGTAATGCATCTGATTCATTATAAGTGCGTTTCGCGGTTGATCGTGGTTCAGATTCATATAATTTTGGCATATATATCTTGTAAAATAGAACTTTATTCCATTGTTTATAGTACCACATTTCATTAAAGAGAATATAACGATAATTCCCTAAATTGACTTGAATGGAACCCTTGAATAATAATATTTGGCACAATTGATACATCTCGAAAATAGCAATTGGTGCATAAGGACTGCTGCAAGTCACTGCTGTAAAACGTTCTATGCCTGACAAATACTGATGTCAGAAGTAAAGTTCGTCACCTTATAACATAGACTCGGGACATGTTAAACAGATGGCATATGTATTAATTTGATGACCACGATTCTAATATTAATCATGCTTTCAAAACTAGTCACTCAAAAAACTCAATGTATAACAAAATAATTGGGGAATTCATAGTCCATTTTTGTAATATTTGGATATCAATATATAAAATTATCATTATTATTTTTTAAAACAACTAATACCTTGCTTAATATTATAATTAGTATCTTTTGATATAACCTTTTTTTTTTTAATATGCAAATTTTGACTAATGAAAATGAAATTTTATATTAGAAAAAAAAAATCATTTTTTTTATTGAAACTATTTTTTTTTAATGTAAACTAAAACAAGATTTATTAATTACCTTTGTCAACGAGCTCGATTCTGGAGTATAACAGGTGAATGTTTTTATCATGTCGGACAGTCTTTATTGAATTTCCTATTAAAACCAGATCTTAATCGAATAATTAAATGCATTGAGTACACGTCATGTTCATTGCCATAAGCACGATAAAAGTACTAATTGTAACATCTGGAAAATAGGAAATAGGATGTTTATGTTAGGAACCGGTATATATAAATAAAAAAATATTTTGTATGCTTTGAAATTATAAAAATTTGTCAACACAATATCAGGTTAGTTAATGATTAAATACATATAAGTTCAGGCAGTTAAACATATAAAACCAAAACATGTTAAACGTTTTGGAAAAAAGAGTTCGTCAAAATGCCTAAATTGAACAAAGGGATTTTTAAGACAGAAGCACAAGGTACAGGACGTTGATCTTTTTTTGTAAGTTAACTTAACACGAAAGAATAATTGCGCATTGGAGTTCTAACATGATGACCACTTTTAATTTTGGTGCTTCAGTACAGAACTAACCGGGAAACTGCGCTTTTTAAGAGAAAACCACAATTATTTAATAAAAATTATTTTTATATGTCCTTTCATAAACGTTTTTGTTTAGTCTTGCATATCCAATTGAGATAAAAATACCAATAATTCAAATTGGCAGGTTCTCGGCGGTAAAGCGGGTAGACCGAATTGTGAGGAAATTTAAACTGCGGACTTTTGCCCAGTTATAGAATTATCGAAGGTGTTCTTCAAAGTGTACAAATTCCACATTGAATTCTTCCTACACAAGGTATCAATTAACGACCCGATACCGACCGGACTCGATTGATTAGTCGGTTATTGGCTGCTAAACGCCCAGTGACAATAGACCCGAAAGACGAGCAATCATTTTTGGTGAGTTAAAACATTTTAGCCTTGCACTAGTCTACCTACAGATCCATCGGATGTTTTCACATCCCGCAAATCAGAAAGGGCTTTACAAATTTTCAGTGATTATACATGTCTCATTTTACTTATAGGGAACACAATTTGTGGAGTTTATCTAGACACAAAGTTATAACGAATTGTCTTATGTTCCTCAGCAGAAAATGAAGTATACTGTAATTGTCGTTGTGTTTGTTGTTTGTCTTTTTGGTAAGTTCTGATCTATGATGAGTTTATTTATTCTATAATTTATTCCTTCAATTATTTAACGTACTGCAGCCGAATGTTTAATTTTAGATTTTGTAACTCATTTTGGTTTGTTTTTTTTCAGGATGATATACATTTGAAAGTTTTACGTTTGTTGTTTTGTATATCAACCAGGCTGTTATTCAAGTCGTTTGATAGTTTTATATTTTATTAATTCGAGGATTTTTATATATCTTGCTATGCGGTATACATTTGTCTCAACGATGACATAAAATTGCAAACATCTTTTGGTTTTTAAGTATCTGGTGGATAGTTATCTCATTGACATTCATCTCACATCTACTTATTCTTGATCATGTTCAGTGTTTTTCTTTTCATTTACATGTAAAATATATGTTCAGTGCTTGTCTCAAATGTAATATATGTTATTTTGTGTTCATTTCCAAACTGATAAAATTCTTTTGAAATTTAAGAGGTAAAAGAAAGATGCAAATCAGATTCGGACCATTAGAACACATATAATAACTATGCAATGTAATGAAATGATTCGTATAAAAAGAATATAGAAATGTTTTGATAATTATGAATCATTATGAGGTTTGGCGCTGTAAAACCAGGTTCAACCGTCATTTTTACATTTGAAAATGCCTGTACCAAAGCAGGAATAACACAGTTGTTGTCCATTCGTTTGATTTTGCCATTTGATAAGGGCCTTTTTTGGTCTCATTTTCAAAAGAAAAAAATATGACCCCTTACCATTATTAAAATTTGAATGTAAATTATAAAAAAGGCAAAGTTTCGAATTAATTGCACAAATTGTCACAACTCGACAAATCTGTATTGAGAAAAAAAATAACTCAAATATGAACATGATGAATAACTAAAGTAATGCATATGTTGTAGGCTTAAAAGATGTAGAGGCAACATGGAAGCCAGACCTCACCATGACAAAGGATCAGTGCTCGAAAGTAGTGACTGGTTGTAACTCACGTAACAAGGAAAAAATAAGGAATGCCAAAAAGAACTGTTTAGACTGCTGTGATAGATCAGGGTGTAGTCATGGGAAATGTTCCGGCAAGAAAAAGAAGAAGAAATGCGTTTGTGAAAAATGTAATTACAAAATGTACTTTTAATTTTCATAAGCATGATAAAGTTGTGCTTCATAGGCACGTAGAAAAAAAAACAAAATCAACTTTTATTTTTGTTTTCTTGCACATGTATAACCATAGTAAAATTATTTCTTTTACAAAAATCATCAATAGAAGCTTAAGTCATAATTATTAAAACAGTAAATCATGCGCAGTTATATAGAATAACATTTAACATGTTTATTATGACAATGATAAAAAAAACCTGTAATAGCTTGAAAATTGAGAGCAATTCTCTGTGTTAGGTGTAAAAAAATTAAAAAACTTCACTGGAGGTTAATCGCAAACAGTTTATATCAAATATATCGAAACAGTTTATAGTAATTCCGTTATTAATGCAAGGCTATTCAGAACACTATTTCAGTTCGAATTCGTAACCACTTGAGAGAAAGAAAAAAAAAGAAATTAGAAACTTCAAAGTGTTCAGTTAAGTTAAGGCTGTTGTTTAAATGTTTCAATTTTACAAATTGAAATAAAAGGAAAGCACAATACAACAGAGTACAGTGAATTAACTGTCAGTGTAAAATGTATCATATCATCATTTTCTATTTTCAGGCTGAATGATAGAAATCAGATATGCTTTTTGTTTGGGTACGGAAGTTTATATCAACTAAAATGTCCCCTAGCAGTGTTGCAATTTTCGCTAAACATCTTGTGTTCAATTATCATTATGGCTCCCAGACTATTTGAAAATAAACAAACATCTATAATTTTGCGATATTCTTTTTTCAAGTGTTGTGGTTTTACTAGATATCACCCTTATCAGGGTTTCCCCTGGGTCAATTATTTTTTTTCGCCACCTCTTTCGCCAACACAATATGTTTTTCGCCACTTTATTATTTTTTTAGCCAGGTAACATATATATATTTTTCGTTTAAAATGTACCGTTTTCTACACACGCCCTCCTTCCCCTTTCCCTTAAATTATGATGATTTTGCCCCATTGTGTTTATGATTATTCTCTCAAACTTTTTTTAGAGTCTACATTGTACTGAGAAGTGGTTTTTGCAACCAAACAAAAGCTTTTATCACATGAAATTGATCCCTCATTTCATATGTAGTCATTACATTGAAGGGCTACTCTCATTCGAGGGGCTGTTCCCAACCTTTTGGATAGATTTCTTCATAACTACAGTTTTCTTTTCTTGACCATCGTAAATAAAAAGTTGAGACGTAAAACTATGCTTGAAACACGTGTGTCCCTCAACTGACTTAAAAGTAGTCTCCCTAATCAATTACCTATATTGAAGTCAAAGGATAATTAAAGTTTTAAATCGGAGATTTTTCATGTTTTTGGACATTTTTCGTCACAACAACAGCTTTCATTTCTAAACTATCTTTAAAAGGAGAGGAGATGTCAAAAGTTTGCTTCAAACATGTGCGTTACAAAGTCGTATTTAAATTCTTTATGTGACGTTTAGCGGAAGCCATTTATTAAACCATATCATTTTGTCAAACAATTCAATCAACACCTTTATTAATTAGTCCTTTGTTGTCGATAGCTATAAAATGCAATCAGCTGATTATTGATTTTCTGTCCAAATCTTAATGAGGTCAAGGTGAATTCAGAGTATTGTCTGATTGGTTAAAGTCCGAGAAACTTGAAAAAAAGTAAATAAACAAGATGGAGGAAAATAAATCGTTATATATATTTCTTTCGCCAAATTCTTTCGCAAATGACGAATTTTTATCGCCACAGTTATTATTTTTTCGCAAATTGCGAAAATGGCGACCGCCAGCGGAAACCCTGACCCTTATAGAAATAAGGATGTGTGGTAAGATTTCCAATGAAACAACTATCAACCAAAGTTTAAATGAAGTTGGTTTTTTAGCAATTATCGCCAACAGTACGGCCTTTATAAATGAGAAAACCAAGGTCGAATACTAGTAGTCGGATTTAACTGTCCCCGACATGAAAAATAGGAAACAATTCAACTGAGAATGCTTTCGTTCTACTTTAAAACGAAACGATTTACGAAACATATGAAAGACATGAACCAGCGACAACAAATGAACTACAAGCTACATACAGTCACATATAGAATGAGGCTGGGTTATACATGTCTGAAAGCTACCAATCTATCTCCAATAACCTAGGACAGGGGTGTAACAGTTTAGCATAAGACACACTAAAAGTCTTCGATACAAAGCAGAAAAAAAGATCTTAATAAAACACAAATCGACGTCATAGGGTATTTATACAGCACTAGTTTTTCCTTAAAGTAGACAAAAAAAAAAAAAAAAAACTCTCATCCGACCACTTATTTCCTTACATTTCCTTATAACAATTATATAATAATAATACTTATAATAAAAAAAATCAGTAAGGTAATATAAATAACAATTACTATAATGGGGGTAAGAAATTATCAAATCAAAAAATAATTTCAATGAATAGATGAAACTAGATGGTGGATGAGATTATATGATCAGAGGTTGGAGAAGTAAAAAAAAAGCAAGTATTTTTTTTGTATCTTGAATGGAGAGTTGTCTCATTGGCACTCATTCCCCATCTTTTTATATCTGTTTGGAGATAAAAGACAACAAGACAATTACAAAATAGGGCAAAAACGTAAGGGACATAACTATGAAAATCATCAGTACGTTTGTGTCAACCATTTTCATAAATATATTTTTAGCTTCTAGGTTACATACATTATTTCAAATCTGGGTTAGGTAGATGCTTAAAATGCATTGATGAAACTTGCCTTTTACAAACGCCTAACTAATTGTGTTGACCAAGTCGTGCAAAAGACAGTTTTGTTTCTGTTGTGCTGTTTTGTGTGCTGACCTTTGTCGTTTTACGCGTTTGCTTTTATTCTGTGGTTAGCATGTCGATATGTACTATTGTATTGTTTAATTGTGTATTTTTCTGTCCTGAATGTTCTTGCATTTATTTGTACTGTATTCCTGTAATGTAATGGTGTCATTTTAATAATATATTTAACATAGCCATAAAAGTGCGAGGTTTGGCTAGCCACAAAACCAGGTTCAACTATTTTTTTTTAAATATTCTGCACAAATTCAGGAAAATGGCAGTTGTTATCTTATAGTTTATTTCTAATAATGTTGCATTTTCTTTTGTTTTTGTTGCACTTACGTGTTTCTGTTGTTTCGTTGTTTTCCTCTTATAGTTAATGTGTTTCCCTCGGTTTTTGTTTGTAACATGGATTTGATTTTGTTTCAATCGATTTATGAAATTGGAATAACGGTATACTACTTTTACCTGTATTTTAAGGTGGTATGGGTGTCTTTCGCCATCTTGGATTGTAAAAGACAGAGAATCTAAGGTCCAGATTTTCAATCAAGTTAGCAAAATTTGATGAAGGAAAGGAGATATTTATGTGAATTTTCATTTATAAGAATCAATTTATAAGAATATTACTTATACATATTAATATTTATACAAGTGTAGATCATTTTTGGTTGTTTTTAAATGTTTTCATAATGACATTTTAAGGGGAGATAACTCTAAAACAGTACATTTTCTGAAGGAATCTACATGGAATTTTCCTATTTTGTATTTTAGCCGGAAAAAACGTACGGCGACCCTATCTTTTCTTTTGATATTCTCAAAGCATTGTCTGAAAGCTATCTTTTCCTAATTTATTTTACAATTCTATCATTCTGTTTAGTTTCTAATCACAAAATGGTGTTTTTCCTGTCTAAACCATACAAAATGTGCCATTTTGTCACGATCTGTAGTTTGAGAAAATGCGCGGTGACCTATCATTGTTATGATATTTTTGAATATATATCAATAAATACTACGTTTTGGCAAAGTATGAACAAAAATCATTTTTGTTTAGACTCCCTTACCACCTTAAGAGTTATTTCCTTGTACCAAGGTATCAGCTTAGGTACTTACCTGCTTTAACCAACGTTCTCATTACTAATGATAATTTATTTGCCTTTCGGATTATCTATCTTGTCTTGAAGTGGTTTATTTTCGTTGTGTATAAAGAATGCAAAGTGTTGGAACTAATGCCACCAAAAAAATATGTCAAACTGGATAGGAGCAGTAGGAAATAATTGTGTTTATATTGTTCTTTAACCCTTTATCAATAAGTGTGCTTGAAACTATTTATTTCTAGCTGAGATTGATTGCTTTAGATCTGGACTGTTACATATTTTTGAAACAAATGGATTCAATCGTTCAATGTAGTACAATAAGGTAAAAAATCAAATTATTTATTGACTAACTGATAAAAAATAAGAAGTTCTCTCATACATCGACGCTAAAACGGTAATGTGACAAAAAAACTTTGTTTATTGACAATACCGTTCTTCCATCAAAACATTTGGCTATATTTAAACATTAAAACAAGAATTGATAGGTAAAGACCAACCATTATGACAGGTTAAGGAAGGATAAACAACCTAAAATTCAGTTAAAAGAAAAAAGCGGCAGAAAAAGACATCACACAAATAATGTTAAAAGGATAAGTTTGAGCATAATTTACCCCACTCACTTGTTCTGGGAGGAAACAGTAACGATACAGTAGACCCCATGCTAGGTGATAGAAATTTCTTGACATTAAGGTTTCAAATTTGTGTTTAATTAAGCTACCAACTGTTTTAATTTAAATGTTACTGACGAGTCTTATGTAAAAACAAGAGCGTATTAGATTCTTAGCCTAGTATATTTAAAGAGTTTTTGTCATGTATTACAGATATCAAACATAACTTGGTATCAAATTAGTTTTATCCAGGGTTATTGCAGCTGATTGAAAACAATTTCAGGCGAAAACCCAGTTGAAATATCTAAACAACAGAAATGAAACTCTTTGTAAGAGAAGGTAAAAAAGCTTAATTTACGGAAGCTTTTCAGGGCCATGCTAATTTACTTTTCTTATTTGACATACAAAATTATGAATTTAGAATAACAAATTATCAATTTGATATAACAAATTATCAATTTGATAAAACAAATTATCAATTTGATATAACAGATAATCAATTTGATTTAACAGATTATCAATTTGACGTATATATCACAATGATAATGAAAAATATTTTGCATGAAAATTAAAAGAAATTATATATGCGTTATGTCTAAAAAAAAAATGAGCGGATAATCACAAACATTTTTTATCAAATAAATCGGAGACAATTTATGGTTATTCCGTATCAATGCTAAGCTATTCAGAACATATTTTGGGTTTAAATTCGTTACCACTTTGGAAAAAAAAGAATTTAAAAATAATTTTAGTTTAAACATATTAACTTAAAGCTGATGTTAATATGTTCCCTTTTTTACAATATCAAAATACAGGAACCGCTGTATACATTTACTTTATTTACAGTGTAAAATGTATCATCGTTCATCATTTTCTATTTTCAGGCTGAATGATAGCCGTTATGATGGACTGAGCAATTAGAGATGTCTCTAGATCCTTTTTATGACTAGTTTTATATCTACTGATATAAAGAAGGAAACATTTATATTGTTACTTTTACGATGTCTCTATAGTGGCCATTTGGTCAAATTTGTGTAATTTTATTATTTGATTAATTGTCTAAGTTATATAACACCTTTTCACGTGAAGAGAACCATAAAAGTGAAGTCCATCCTTCTTATTGGTCAATGCTCTTTCGGGGTCAGCACGAATTCACATGCCATGTGTGCACTTCCTTTATCATTAGCTTTCGTCTTGATAACTTGTGATTCTAATACATTGCGTGAAATCTAAATTTCCCACCCACAAACCTCCCTTTATTTTATCTTTACAAGTAGTTTTGTAAATATGTTTTTCAGTTGGACATAGTTTTCTCCCCACCTTTGCTATTCTTTGTCATTTTATCAAATGGTGGGGTTTTAGTTGATGTTATTTCGTATTATTTATGTACTCTTATTGCATATTAATCATGAACTTATATGTTAAACGTTTTATTTGCAAGTTGTATTTTTTTGCATTTTATGATTTTGAATAAATGGTTTTTTTCGTCAGTCTTGGTTTTATACATAAAGCAAAACATGCTCATACTCTGGTTTGTTATATATACCAATTTGTTTATTGTATCTGTCTGTCTGAAATCTATATAAAAACATAAGTCCTGTACACACAGGATTATCGAAAGTGTTATTTCATGTTAGATCTCATATTTTTTCAAAACTTAAAATCGATTAGTCTAATTATTCAATTCAAATTATTTTACCTATTCATATATTATTTCCTTCCAGAATCCTGGGGTTATCGCACGTGCTCTGGAAGAGTAAGACTATCTTAAAAGAGGGGCGAAACATACTAGAGGGACATTCAAACTTGTATGTCGAAGACAAACAGACAAATCCATGGTTAAAAATGAAAAAGATTAATAAAGATTCATTGATACATCTTACACTGATATATGTTGTCTGCATTTGATGATAGGATCCTGAAATAATAATTATATATTAATGATACATATGATAAAAAAAAAACCCGAATAATGATAATATGAATAACAATTATAATAAAGGTAGTAAAAAACTATAAAATTAAAAAATAATTTTAAAAGTAAGATCAAAGTAAAAGATAACACTATTTTGAAATACAAGACAAGAAGACTCTTACAAATAGGTTAAGGGAAATGACACTTTAAATAATCAATATGGTTGTGTCAAGCATATTTATAAATATATTCTAAGCTTCTAGGTTACATAGATTATTTCCAACCTGGTTCAAGTAAATGGTTAAATGCATTGATGAAGCTTGCCTTTTACAAAGGCATTACTGCTTTTAGAGTTATTTCCCTGAACAAAGATATATCCCTTAAGTACTTACCCGCTTCAATTGACGTCATCATTACTAATGATGATTACTTAGTGAAGAATTATTATGGTATGTGTACTTTTGTTTGTCTGTTTGTCTTTTTCAATTTTTAGCCATGGCGTTGTCAGTTTATTTTCGATTTGTGAGTTTTACTGTGCCTCTGGTATCTTTCGTCCCTCTTTTATTAATTTGCCTCGCGAATTTCGGATTCTTTATCATGTTCTGAAGTGGGTCTCTTTTTTGTATCATGAATATGGAAAGCATAGGAATAAATACTCCAAAACGAAATATTATAGACAACCGTGTAGGTTCCATTGGATATTTGTGCATTTGGGGAAAAAAAATCAGGAAAAATTAGGTCAAAATGCATAGCAACTGGATTAAAATTTTGTTATGATGTTCTTTAAACCTTTAGCAATAAGTGTGCTTGTAACTATTCATATCTTACTGAGATCGATTGGTATAGATCTGGACCATTACATTTCTTATTTATTATTGAACCACATGCATTAAAGGTCAGCAATGCAACGTTTAATTAATGTAGTACTACAAGGTAGACATATGCAAAGCAGATACATTATTGACTAACTAATCAAAATGACAATCTCTCATACATACATCGACGCCCAAACAGTAATTTGATTCAGATTCAATAGTTCATTATAGTCTCACCACATACATACAAGTGTAAATACAATATGAAATTTACTACACAATACAAAATTTAGAATGCCATTCTTAAAAGTACTACCACAGAATGTTATATACAATATTAAAACATCAGATTAAAACATAGTTTTGTGATTGACACAACACATAAAAGTGCAATATCACCTTACACATTCAATGATAAAAACTGATTCCTATCCAATACATAAAAATAACATCTTCAATTTTCAACGATATAAAATACTATTTCGTCGCAATAACAAATTATGGCAGGTTTTGACAACAGAATTACAAACAATTTCATTTTTGAACATAAATATAAACCTTTCATCATCTGATACAGTTTAATTAAAGATGAATTTTATCATTAAATAAAGACTTCTTAGAGCATCATATGAGTCGCATCTTAACACTACATGGTTTTCCAACATGGATTCAAATCATGGTTCAACTGACCCAATAGAAACACATTCGTTAGCCAATTCACAAGCTCTAACTACTCTAAATTTCTGAAAACAATTTAACTTTTCATATGGTACGACAAAATAATCGACAACGGATGAACCTCGTGTTTAATATATATAGGTTAAATCATTTCTAATGCTATGTCTTCCATTTAATACACAATAATTTATATTTGACGCAAAATTCACAGAATATTTCTCTATAGGCTGTTGGATTTAAAATCTATCACTTCTCGGACAAGTACATTATCAACTCCTGAGTAAAATCTTCCATTTTTCATATCCGACTATTAAATCTCCACACAAA
Organism: Mytilus galloprovincialis; assembly: GCF_965363235.1. Classification (NCBI taxonomy): domain Eukaryota; kingdom Metazoa; phylum Mollusca; class Bivalvia; order Mytilida; family Mytilidae; genus Mytilus; species Mytilus galloprovincialis. Next base: position 78,489,148 of record NC_134843.1, read on the forward strand.
TAGAATGGGTATCCATTGGGATTGAATATATTTATGACATAAGAGTGTCGAAAAAAAATCATGCACATTAGTAGATCACACTGAAAATTCAGGTGGTAAATATGTAACACACACATAGAATATATTGCTATTATTTGTTTTGTCGCAAAACTTTACACATATTATTCCATCTGTAGACTTTTCTTCAACATTTATGTTAAGTGTACATAGTAATTCCTCTTTTACTAATAGACCAACACCTCATGATCAAGTTTACACTCGGGTATGGATATGACTACGATTTTTCCATACCAATTGTAAGTGTCAATTTTAATAATATTATTTTTTAAAAGATGTGATTCAGTTTTTCCAATCATCTGAAGATTTAGTTTTGTAATGGAGTTATTTGTTCATATATTTTTGATCGCTATTTGCATACTTAGACCAACCATATATGTTCTATAACCTGCACTTATATTAATAATGCCTATCACAATGTAATTAAAATCAATTACAACTTTGTTAATCGACAGTTTAGTTTCTTCAGTCAATACATTTTGTCATCTTTAAACTGAAACCAAGAATAAATAGGTAATAGTACCAAAACATTCATTATGAGAGACAACACAACATGCAGTTAAAAAATAATGCGACAAAAAAGACATTTCACACAAATGATAAAAAAAAACATAATATTTAGCGCACTTAGGTGTTCTGTAAGAAACCTGTTTTGATACAGTGTACGTATTGCTAGTTGATAGTCATTAAAGCTCGTTGACATTTAGGTTTACAATTTGTGTTTGATATAGCCCTAACAGTTTTTCCATGTTTCACAAATATCAAACATAATTTGTTATTAAGTTGGTTGTATCCACCGTTTATTGCTGCTGAAAAAAAAATTCATACCCATCATACCATATCAATTTGTTTTATATTGTTGATCTTAAATCCTATTTATTGTTTTGTTATATACGTCTTTTTCAGTTTTAAGCTTTTATATTACTTTATATATATATATCTTTAATTGAACATTGACAGTGCATATAGGTATACTATAATATGCATGATAATTTGACGTTATGAATATAAACATTTAGTTTGTTTCTATAATATGATTTAAATGTAATAAACATATTTAAAGAATTAAAACCCCATTCTGGTTGCCATGTAATTTAGAATAGATCAATTTCATTTTAGTATTTAGATGTGCATCGTGCGTTAGAATAAAACACGAACAGGACTAATAATACATTTATCTTAAAATTGAAAGCATGCTGTTTGAACATATCATCTGTCCAGTATAATATATAGAAAATATTAAAGTCACTTTGAGCATCTGTCAGTTTTTGTACCATTTTGTCTTCAGGGGTAAGCAATGAAGACCTCGGTTTCATATCGGTCAATTTTAAGGAGTCATTTTGATTCATCATGGCCCTCAACAACATATACTATTAGGTTATTTGTTTGAAATTGTAATTTGTGGACGTAGTGATTAAAAATTTCAAAATATTTCTTAATTTTTTAATAAAAAATTGCATAGCCATATAATCAAAATGTAAAAGAGATAATTCGTATACTAAACACATAAGGATTCCTATATAATAGCACTGAAAATATAACAGAGTTGTGCCGCTTTATATGACTCATTGTCTAAATTTTACATATTATATAAATGCAATGCAAACGGGTAGGGTAATTGAGGTAGAAACAAATGTACGTTAATTATCTGATAAATTGGAGCTAACGCAAGAACATTCAGTTGAGGACAACATTTTACTATTGCATTCAGACTGGAGAATAAGAAAAGGAATAATGATTTTAATATGTATAAAATACTAAATAACAGTCACAAATATACGTTGAAGGAAGGTGTATTGCATATTAATCCAAATTGTTCAATTAAACATGTTTCTAAAATTCTTACTATCCCCATGCATTTTGTCTTCGGTAACGTGCCGTCAGACAAACTGTGATGAGGTATGCTCAGCCAGTGGTTTCAAAACAATTTATGTGCAGTTTTACAAATTCTTTTCAGGAAAAAGAAGGCAACCAATTAAGATAGAAAATAAAATTATTCTCCAGTGTGTATTCAATAAATAACTTACTCCGAGGAAATTTCAAATTCCTAAGTCCCTTATCAAATAACAAAATCAAAAGCTTGAATACATTAAACGAACGGAAAACACCTCACATACAGACATTTTCTTATCTAGAAAATGGTGGATCAAGATTTACAGCTAGCTAATCCACTGACTGGTATGATAGTCACAAAAAAATCATTGACAACAATGTGTTATCAAAACTAACAGACAAGAAGGTTGTACTTTTAATCGCTAAAAAAAACATCACAAAGTCAAAAAGAAAAAACAAAATGACATAAAAACAAAGCAGATCTGCAAAAATGAAACATGTGAAACAAAAGAATAAAGCAAATGACCAAAGCACAACAACACATTGATTGGATGCACACGAACCGAGCAACACGAAAAGGATATATTACCAAAAATGAATTCAACATTAAAGGTAAATAATTAACAAAGACTAATACGGAATATTTATCAACAAGGTCTTGGTATCTTCCGATGAACTCATTTAGAAAAAGGACGAGACATTCTTTGACATAACCCTGATTCATCAAATTTCTACTCAGACACTGGTGATGTTTGAGTTTGGGTAGCAACTGCAAGCTATTGAATACCGAATGAGCTGGTAAAGGTATATCCCATATCTAGGTGATGTTGGTTTATTGGTGCATTGATTTACTCAAATATCTGCCATCACAATTAATACAATTCAGTATTGGTGACAAAATGTCACATATTCTTTGATATTAATCCCCCTTGCTCAATAGAAAGATCAACTTCATATTATCATTGTTGTAATTGTCATCTTAAATAAAATTGGAATCGTACGTAAGCATTGCTTGTATTTGTTCAAGAAAAGTCTTACCCTTCGAGTAACTACCGGACTCCAACAACAAATACAACAAAGATGATAATATCATCAAACTATTGGACGCTTTGATGAACACATTATTTGTTGATCTCAAAGACAAAACGTGCATCTTAGAAAACTCGTTAATTCCACTTCAATATATATGTTAAAGATGTGCTTGCACTTCGAGCATCTGTGGCAGAGAGTGGTATTAGTACCCCGTTACAATAGTCATTGGACTGTAAATACTGTAATCGTGAATCAAGCACCGCACGTGGTAAGGTAACTCTCTACTTGACAAATATTGCACGTTTTAATTCCAAAGATCGATGGTTCTCTTTGATTACTCAATTTCATGCAAATCTAGTCGCCATGACATAGTTAAATGTTATGAAAGTGGCTTTAAACAAAACCAAATCAATCATGCTACTTAATAACCCACATTTTAGTTAGTGCTTTATCTCATATATCCTAGTGAAATTGAAATTAAGATGCCACTGAAACTATATATCAATAAATTTTGTTAATATTTGTCTTACAAGTGAGAGGTTAGGCTAGCTATAAAACAAGTTTTAAGCCATCATTTTCTAATTACGAAAATGTTTGTACCAAGTCTGTTGTCCGGTCGTTTGATATATTTGAGCTTTTGATTTTGCCATTTGTTTGGGAACTTTCCGCTTTGAATTTGATTCGAAGTTCAAAATTTTTGTGATTTTTACTTTTTCTGCTTAACAAGTTTAAGGTTCTCACTCTTTAAGGAGTTGATTTTAGCTTCCCAATAGTGAAGGATAAGGAAGCTGAAATCATCACTTCGTTAATTGTACGGACGCAATCACGAGTTGGTTCACCGTTATGGGATATCTGTTATATAGATGATATCGGATATGTTCCTTATGTCGTAACTACAATCCCTTTCCCTTTTCATGAATGTGACCTACCGAATTAATTTTTTTACCTTTATTTGTGACATTTTTACCTATTGTGTCTGTTTGTTTTGTTCACGCATCATTATCAATTTTATTAAATTTGATGCGACTGTCGTACAAGTGAGAGGTTTAGCGCTATAAAACCAGGTTTAATCCACCATATTCTACATTTAAAAATGCATGTATCAAGTCAGGAATATGACAGTTGATGTCCATTCGTTTGATGTGTTTTATCCTTTGATTTTGCCATTTGATTAAGGACTTTTCGTATTGAAATTTCCTCGGAGTTCAGTATTTTTATAATTTTACTTTTTTCAAATGCGCTGTTGTCAAACACTTTGCCTCGACGACAATGTTTAGATATATAAATGCATCAAAGTAATTAATTTTATTAATTGTACATTTAAGTTGGGTGTAACGTCGTGTTCACAATGTAGATGTTTACAGTTTATAAGTTAAGCCCTTTTATTTACATAGTTTTGATGTTGCTCAACTCATTTAAATTTCAATTTCCTTTGTGATTTTGATTCATATTGCCTTGAAGCATCTAATCCCTATTTCATGTTTCTTTTCCAAGTTAGAAGATGCTTTTATTATATTTTCATAAGTAAATTTTCACAGAATAATTGTATATTTAATGAACACGTAAAATTTATGATACGAAAAATCTATAGTGACATTCTGTTGTTTACATTATTCACTTCCAAGTTCATACTTGATATTTCTTATTTCTAATGAAACTTCGTATTGGAACTGAGATATTTCATGTTCGAGCTGAAGAAATGCCAATTAAAAAACGACTTATCAAGACAGTGCGTCCGAACCGCATTCCTGTATTTATTTTCAAGACCGCTCAAACCAAATACATTAAAGCTGTTTGGAAGCGAGAAATGTTAACGAAAATTGCCACCGCAGGTCGTTCGTAATGTATCATTACTATGCATTTGGCTTTTGTTTCAGTTGATAATCAATAGTTCAATATACATGTACTTTAACTTATTTTCAGCACTATTAAGAAAAACATTAAGAAAAATAAAAGTACAAAAAAAATTCTGTTTGAAATGAATGCACTCGTGTGTTGAATGACAAATTTTGTCTTTCAATCAATATAGATTACACGGAACCCGGAAGACTTCTCTGTAAAATGGAATAACTTTCGTTATCAACCAGAAAAATCTCTGGAGATGGAAGAATTGCTTTTATGTCTCTCGTCTTATTTAAAAAAAAAAATCGTCTATCTTTTCTTTGACTAAGTAACCGTAAAAAGACTAATGACATATTTGTCCAAAACACGCGTATCTGTTGTTTAGTAATACTATTTTAGATTTTAGCGTTCCTCGTGATGGTAAAAAAATCGAACACGTTAGATTTATAAGTGCTACATTCATTTGCTTTACCATCTTTCGACTGTAATGATCCCATTAATTGGATTATCTGTAATAAAAATAAATGTGTAAATTAAACATTATTCTCTATTTTAACGTATCTAATTAGAACGAAACAAAAAAACAAAATTCATATACACTAAACATTAAACCAATTAAAATGCACATTTCCTTTCCAAAAATAATTATGTAATTACTTTGAATCAATGAAATTGAGAATTGAAACAGGGAATGTGACAAAGAGACAACAATCCGACCAAAGAGCAAAAAAAAAAAAAAAAAACCAAGACCCCCAATATAATTAAAAACCGATCTCTCATTCTCCTTTTTTGGCAGATTTTAAATTAGAATGCAAGGCAAGCAATGTGTATTCAACACTGTAAGACTGGCCGCCTAACAATAATGTATATTAGTTCAGCAAAAAAAAAAAAAAAAACATCAAAAGAACCCGTCAAAACTTTAACTGGTGGGGATATGTTTTTATTTTTCTGAGTGGGAAATTGTTTTTTTGTGCAAACCAGTTTTTAATTTTATTTAAAGCTTCAAATCTTATATTTTTCTTCATCAAATTTAACACTATAAGGTATTGGGAAAATTGGGAAAATTTGGATTCAGAATTTGTTTGTCATCTGCTTGAACAGAATATTATGTTAATTAAAATTAAAATATGGGATCAGAATATTGTTTTCTAGGAATAAAGACATAACCCCATCCGTTTCGAAGTTAAAAGATCGTTCCCTAAATGAACCGAAATAATAAAAAAAAAAAAAAAAATACATTCAAACATATTAAACATTTTAAATTCTAAATGTATAAGTGATGGCGGACAATCTGTCATTCTTTGTTTGATACAGATTTTCAAAGCGATTTAATCAGTTTATGCAATTCAATCTCTTGTACGTTTCTATCTGGTTTGCTAAACCAATTAAATATAAACGAGATCAAAATTGGCCAGTCTTAAGTATGTATCTAGTGTTTTAGACTGGTGATTGTCTTTTCCTGCTTTATCATGTTATGCCACGATTTGTTGGTCTCTTTTTGACTGATGGGTAAAAACATATCAGTACAACTTGCAGTAATTTTAATTACAGTAGCCGCTTATGTAGTATGCTTTATAACTCCTCGGTAATGAAGACGTAATAACTTCCTTCAAATTATGTCATAGATATTCATTTCTTAATTAGCAATACTTATTGTGATTATCACTAACGTTCACGATCTAGTAATTTCTTTTGATTTCAATCATTTGATTTACGTTTCAAATAGCTTTGCAATTGGTGTCTATTGACCATATTTAATTTATACATTGTACAACAATATTAAATGATTTATTGAGGTCGAATTTAAAAGGAAGTATTCCTGTATGTTACCACGAATAACATTTACTTAAATAGAACTTGTCATTGTAAAGTTAAATTTAGATCGTTGTAATGAATATTTCTGTCATTTTTATTTACTGAAGATGTTCACACATTGACTATGCCGCGAAAAGAACGCTTTTAAGAGATAAATCGAGTAGTACATTTCCAAAATTAGGAGACACACAATCCTATGCATCATTTTCTAAAAAGTATATATGCTTACCGTAACTGATGTAAACTGTATATTAACATGTTGCTATTAAAGAAGTACGTCTGAGTCAGTGACAACTCTACAACAGATGTATCCATCGGATCGCCATCAATGATGGTGATACATGGCTGTGTACATAATGTATATACAACTCGTCTAAACATCAACCCAACAATGTTAGATCTGTAAATTTGCTTACGCAAATTTTTGGTTCTTCCCTCGCCGGGATTCGAACCCATGCTACTGTGATATCGTGACACCAAATCGCCCGCACTGCAGCCGTCCCGCTAGACCACACGACCACCTGGGCTCTCAAAAATAAGAGCTTTCGCTGGCCGTGCGTTACCTTTCCTCGTCAGTTTTAATCTAGCGGCGTACTACAGTACATGATATATAAGGCATGAAGATGTTATTGTTACAGATCAGCTAAATTATCTATAGTAAAGGATCCTACAAATTAATGTAATATACAGTCACAGAAAATAATTATATTTATAAGTACGTCTGAGTCAGTGACAACTCTACAACAGATGTATCCATCGGATCGCCATCAATGATGGTGATACATGGCTGTGTACATAATGTATATACAACTCGTCTAAACATCAACCCAACAATGTTAGATCTGTAAATTTGCTTTCGCAAATTTTTGGTTCTTCCCTCGCCGGGATTCGAACCCATGCTACTGTGATATCGTGACACCAAATCGCCTGCACTGCAGCCGTCCTGCTAGACCACACGACCACCTGGGCTCTCAAAAATAAGAGCTTTCGCTGGCCGTGCGTTACCTTTCCTCGTCAGTTTTAATCTAGCGGCGTACTACAGTACATGATATATAAGGCATGAAGATGTTATTGTTACAGATCAGCTAAATTATCTATAGTAAAGGATCCTACAAATGTAATATACAGTCACAGAAAATAATTATATTTATAAGTACGTCTGAGTCAGTGACAACTCTACAACAGATGTATCCATCGGATCGCCATCAATGATGGTGATAAATGGCTGTGTACATAATGTATATACAACTCGTCTAAACATCAACCCAACAATGTTAGATCTGTAAATTTGCTTTCGCAAATTTTTGGTTCTTCCCTCGCCGGGATTCGAACCCATGCTACTGTGATATCGTGACACCAAATCGCCTGCACTGCAGCCGTCCCGCTAGACCACACGACCACCTGGGCTCTCAAAAATAAGAGCTAATTAATTTGTAGGATCCTTTACTATAGATAATTTAGCTGATCTGTAACAATAACATCTTCATGCCTTATATATCATGTACTGTAGTACGCCGCTAGATTAAAACTGACGAGGAAAGGTAACGCACGGCCAGCGAAAGCTCTTTTTTTTGAGAGCCCAGGTGGTCGTGTGGTCTAGCGGGACGGCTGCAGTGCGGGCGATTTGGTGTCACGATATCACAGTAGCATGGGTTCGAATCCCGGCGAGGGAAGAACCAAAAATTTGCGAAAGCAAATTTACAGATCTAACATTGTTGGGTTGATGTTTAGACGAGTTGTATATATATATATATATATATCGACTTTGAAAAATAACCTGAACACCAGATCCTGACATACAAAATGACCTACCGACAATTCATTTTTCAATGTCTTGTAGGCAGTCAAAAATTCCTTTTATTTTCCTAATAATTTCAAACATAGATATTCATCCAAGTAAACAAAACAATTGATTATTTTTACCGCAAGGATATTTATGTACAGGACATGTTTTTTTTTTTTTAAATCGAATTATGAAATGTTTAGATTAAGCTCATCTTGCGCAATCATACTTATACAGTTACTGTACTAGCGTACGGAATTTCTAGAAGCCGAACATTTGCAGTCTAAAAAAAGATAAGAGCTTAAAAAGTTCTTATTGCAAATCTCTAATTTTTAACTTGTTTTGTTCTAAAATTAAGCCTGCAAGCTTTTTTTGTCTCGGTTTTCTAATGATGATTTTAGAAGTTCAATTTCATTTCCTTTGTCGACTCCTTTTGTCTGTTTGATTATATTTCTTTTGATTTCAAAATAGTTATTGTTTACCCTACATATCTATGAGTATTAACAGAATTAACTGTATCTGTTTTAACCTTATTTCCAGTTCGACGGGACAGATAATTTAACAGTCACAAATAGTTGCTTCACTTAGTAAAAGAACATCATCTATGTAGCGGCAAAGTAAGTTAAAGAGGATGTTAATAGATATAGGAAGATGAAGTATGAGTACAAATGAAACAATTATCCATCCTGTCACAATTTATAAAAGTAAACCATTTTAGGTCAAAGTACGGTCTTCAACACGGAGCTTTGGCTCACATCGAGCAGCAATATATAAAGAGCCTAAAACAATTTAACCCGAATAATTCAGTCCCTCCCCGTAATCGATCTCTCCTACTTGCGAGGGCCTGAATTCCTTACACGATAAAAACTCTTCACGAATCCTGGATTTTGATTGGTGCCCTGTAGAAGAGGTGACCAATCAGCAATTACCTCAATTTTATCGAGGTAGGTAAATCCCAAGCTAATTCCGAATTATTGATTGAAGATTTTTTTATTGTCTATGCATTCAGGCGTTAATGTAGTAAGCGGAATATAACGACTGAATTATTCGGGTTAAAAACAATTATTAGTGTTAAACCATTCAACGGGAAAACAACGGTCTTTTCTATATAAAAAACGAGAAACGAGAAACACTTATGAATCACATCAACAAACGACAACTACTGAACATCCGATTCGTGACTTAGGACAAGTGCAAACAGTTGCAGCGGTATTAAACGATTTAATGGTACCAAACCTTCTCCCTTATCTGAAACAATAATGTAACACCACAACATAAAAAGACACACTATAAAGGCAACAGTAGAATACCGCTGTTCGAAACTCTTAAATCAATTGAGAAAAAAAAAAAATCCGGGTTACAAACTAAAACTGAGAGAAACGCATCAAATATAAGAGGAGAACAACGACACAACAGAAACACAACCTTAAAATTTAACACACACTGAAACGATCTATAATAGGACAATGACCATTATACTGACTTGGTACAGGACATTGTAAGAAAAAGATGGTGGGTAGAACCTGGTTTTGTGGCATGCCAAACCTCCCGCTTATATGGCAATGTTAAATATTACACTATGAAATATCAATAGGAATGGCTTAATTAATTAAAAAAAAAGATAAGTGGTATCACAGATGAACATACACTGAACGAATAAATTTGATCTATGATACAATGTATTTACAAAATTAATGAAAATAAGGGATAAATAATTAAAGTATTATACCGGTGTGAAATGCTAAACAATTTCAGATAAAATATCGACTTTGGAAAAATTTACACCATATTATACACAGGTTAATGAAAATAATTTTGTTGTTAGCTTATTTTCGGTCTTCTTGAGTTCATAAGTTCATAAAATATAGTTGACTAAATAAAGATCATGCACTTTTTAAATATATTTTTCTGTTGCATCCTAATGTTTTATGATTATGATTCATGAACCTATTTACAGAAATACTTGTTGTGAATACTGAAATGGAGAAATAGAAATAAAGGATATAACATATAACAAAATTAGTATATGTTTCGTCCATGCTTAACATTATTGTGATAATAGTATATATAATAAGGTAAAAACGTTAAGTGTTTATATGAACAAATGTTGTCCATTTATCACCTATAATATACTGAACCCGGAAGACTTCTCTGTTTAATTTGGCTATTCAATCACAATATTATCACACATTAGATTATTCATTTTATATTTGTCTCGTTATTCTGACGTATTTGTGAATGATGACTATAATGAAAAATTTCCGTTGATAAAACATTAAGTTATATTCAAAGAATGTTTGCCATGTACTTTTCTCGAAAAGTTTCATTAAAAACTAGCTCACTGTGATACAAACAAAAATTTCCTAACGACCTAATAACTCCTTAATTAATATTTAGTAAACACATTATCGTTAAAATAAAGAATAGAGTATAACTCGGTTCGCAATTATGGAATAACTGTGTCACTGATGACCACAAATAGGTACCAAATTTTGACATCTTAATTCCTTCCTCCTTTCCGCGACTGTTTAATCAACGAATTTGACACTAACATTGTCAACAGAAAGAATGCCACTAATCCCACTAATGGAGCAGGATATGTTTAGTCTTTCGGATTACTTGAGACCGTTACAAGCTTTGGTTGGGGTTCTGTTACTAATTGTTTAGTTCTTTCTGTACGGTGTTTTGAAATTTTGAAATAGAAGTCAAGTAATTGACGATTAACTAGATATTCAGCAATTCGGTGTCTCTCTCGAAATAATAATATAAGTTGTATGCAAAGATTAAGTTAAGAAACCAGTTAGACAAGAGTGGCGATAGATAACAAAGAGACACTCAAACTCATCAGTCGAAACCTGACAACTCCATGGCATAACAAAAACAATACCAAAAGATAACAAAGGGACACTTAAACTCATCAGTCGAAACCTGACAACTCCATGGCATAACAAAAACAATACCAAAAGATAACAAAGGGACACTCAAACTCATCAGTCGAAACCTGACAACTCAATGGCATAACAAAAACAATACCAAAAGATAACAAAGGGACACTCAAACTCATCAGTCGAAACCTGACAACTCCATGGCATAACAAAAACAATACCAAAAGATAACAAAGGGACACTCAAACTCATCAGTCGAAACCTGACAACTCAATGGCATAACAAAAACAATACCAAAAGATAACAAAGGGACACTCAAACTCATCAGTCGAAACCTGACAACTCCATGGCATAACAAAAACAATACCAAAAGATAACAAAGGGACACTTAAACTCATCAGTCGAAACCTGACAACTCCATGGCATAACAAAAACAATACCAAAAGATAACAAAGGGACACTCAAACTCATCAGTCGAAACCTGACAACTCAATGGCATAACAAAAACAATACCAAAAGATAACAAAGGGACACTTAAACTCATCAGTCGAAACCTGACAACTCAATGGCATAACAAAAACAATACCAAAAGATAACAAAGGGACACTCAAACTCATCAGTCGAAACCTGACAACTCAATGGCATAACAAAAACAATACCAAAAGATAACAAAGGGACACTTAAACTCATCAGTCGAAACCTGACAACTCAATGGCATAACAAAAACAATACCAAAAGATAACAAAGAGACACTCAAACTCATCAGTCGAAACCTGACAACTCCATGGCATAACAAAAACAATACCAAAAGATAACAAAGGGACACTCAAACTCATCAGTCGAAACCTGACAACTCCATGGCATAACAAAAACAATACCAAAAGATAACAAAGGGACACTTAAACTCATCAGTCGAAACCTGACAACTCAATGGCATAACAAAAACAATACCAAAAGATAACAAAGGGACACTCAAACTCATCAGTCGAAACCTGACAACTCCATGGCATAACAAAAACAATACCAAAAGACAAAAAATAGTTTACAAAATATAACATAGAAAACTAAAAACTGATGAGCAACACGAACCCTACCAAAAACCGTAGACAACTTTCCGAATGGTTCTCAGTACAACGTACCGATCGTCGCTCCTCATATATTTTTCGTCGATTAGTTATGAGATCTACACATGAAAATAAAAACGCCGGAATAACGCGTTTTACAGGATTAACCCTCAACAGGTACGCTCAAACCAAATAACTGAAAAGCCTGGTATGTAAAAATACTAAGGTCAACTTTTTATATTACATTTACTTACTAGTCAACGATACAACTAAAATTCAAAGAAAAGATAAAGATTGAACAACATGTTAAACAACCATTTACGCAAAATAAACATGCATGTCAATCAACGACCAATCGAACAAACACCAATCAAGATTGAAAACACTACCATCGAACAAACACCATAAAAATTGAAAACACTACCATTGAACAAACACCAATCAAGATATTGAAAACACTACCATCGAACAAACACCAATCAAGATTGAAATCACTACCATCGAACAAACACCAATCAAGATATCGAAAACACTACCACCGAACAAACATCAATCGAGATATTGAAAACACTACCATCGAAGAAATACAAAACTTCCCATACATATGCTTATTTAGACAGTGTAAAAAGCAGGGACCAGCAAAGACACTAAATAAAACTGAGAAACGATACGACAGTTTTGAAAAAAAATATTTAGAGATTTTCAAATCTTACATTTACCTACAACACTACGGTAGCAAAGGCAAAGAGAAATAAGTACTTATCTTATAATGATCCAAATTGATGTTAACTAATCAGCTGCATTCTAAAAAACCTACTTCCAAAAAATAGCATACTCATTAGGTCTTAAAAACAGCTAACCAGGACTTTAATAAACTGACATTACAGAGCAGAGAAACCTGTGGATAGAATAATTATCATAGATGGAAATTCTTTAGTAAGAACATAAAACCATTGCATCTAAAGTTGAGGAGGAAATTTGAAAAACCGAAAGAAACAAGGAGAAGAAAAATGGTATTTAGTATCTATGAAATGCATATAATTTCATTGAAGGAGCTAGTTTATTATACAATTGAATCAGCGTAACATGAGCAATCGACTTATTAGTAGAAATTCGTTTAAATTGCATATGTTCAGATTATATCCGAAGATGATTATTCCATGATTACGTGTCTTGCAAACTGAAATCGCTATTATCTGTTTATGTATTATTCATGCTTATTATGCTATCAATAATAAATTTTGTCCTCATATAGATATAATCTACTGAACCAGGAAGACATCTCTGTTGAATAGAAACCAATCTATCACCTTAATAGCATACAAAGATCTACTAAGATTGAGGAACGGATTTACATGCTATCCATTTATTCTTGATTCTGTAACTAGATACCAATAATACTAAAAAGTCCTCGATAACAACCTGGTCTTTTGTATATGAATGTTTTTACATAATTATGAACTAATTTTGTTTCCAGTTTACCAGTATTATTGTTATGTTAGATAGTAATGTAAACTAGGAGTTTGATGTAATAGCAATGAACAATGTTATTTGTTAAAACTGTTCACGATGTAGGTAAAAACATTTGTTCACACAAATACCAGAAAACCCAATGTGAAATTTAATTTCTCAAGAAATAGAATGTGTCGCAACGATAAGTAAAGACAAACAGGAGACAATTTCCATGAACACTATGTATTGGCAGTAGACTTGTGTAGAAAGGGGTGTATTAATAAGGAAAACCTGGTTCGAGTATTGTCAGACAGTCGTTAAACGCACAGATACATTATGATGAATCTAAATACTTGTGATTTATTTCATATTCGACCTCATACGGTTCACATAATAGTGCAACTGTTACAGATTAGTAAGAATAACATTATGCAACGGCTTAGTCGTTCCGCTGATTTGAAAATACTTTGAATTCGATTAAATCGTACTACATGCACAGAGTATTTCTGGACATGATGAAAAAGCTGTCATAACATCAAACAGAGATTGAATGAGATATTGACATTTCAGATAATGTTTTAACTTTCAGTGTAACAGTTTTGGTGTGGCGTATATTATTGACAATATAACAAGTTATCGGTGACAACGTTTTTTTTGTCAATCATTTGTAATTATTGATCGTAAAATAAACTTGTTATCTGATGTTATATAAAAATTCTTTATTTTTGTATAACATAAAAGCGTGTTTTTTATAGACATAAAGAAAAGCTTAAACCCCGATAAATGGATGCACAAATAACAAGTACGACGAAACAGATCATAAAATCCCAAAGATGTAAAAGATAAAAACTGTAAAGTAAATAATAAGATTAATAAGTAACTTTAGCAGCTAGAACTTATAACTCAAGATATCGTATTCTTTGTGAAGTGGACGCTGCATATTTGTCTGTTATATCGTGTTACATTCCGGTGTTCCTTGGTGAAACCATGGCTCATTACTTTATGCTCAGAAATCTATGACGGCTTATGTGTGTGCTGGATTTTCTTGATATCTAAATATATGTCATGATACTTGTTTATATTTAAGATTTCTCTTGATTGTTTGTGGGATGTTGTCTTTTAAGAATCTACGGTATATAAGTATTTAAAAACGTAATGTTTGATTCAAATAAGGCACAAAACCAAATGACGAAGTGGTTATATATCAAGAAAAACAAAATGTAAAAATATACTGAACAACTTTTCCACAATTAGATATGCAGAAAATCAACAATTCGAAATTTGCGATCATTTTGATAAACTTTTATTAATTATATACATCTTATCGCTATTTGTCCGCCATTACTGGGAATCACACAGGTTCCCGTTAAATGTTGACGTCATAAAGCAATATATCTGACGCCACAATGGAAAAGTGATTGTTGTGTGCGTCAAAAGTTCAAGCGGACGAGTCAGCCGGGATTAGCGATAAGGTGTATTGCATATAATTGTTGTTAATTAATGTTGAATTTTGATTCAAGCCTGTACAGAAATAAATCAACACTGTTCACAATTTATATGCATACGGATTATTTCCACATCAACATGTAAAATGTTTCTGGATAATCTACAAAGCTTTCAGACAGATAATAAAACAATTATAACTATGTATTTTCGTCACTGATTTACTAATGAAAAAAATACAACGAAATGATATCATAATATTTCTGTATAGTTTACCCAAGTTTGATTGCTAAAAAAAAAACTATATGCATACGGATTATAACAAGAATTTAGAGGGTAAAATATTACTAGATAATCTATATATCCTCTATTGAGATTGTTTAACTTTCATGGACCCATATTCTTTTCGCTAAAAAGATTTACTAATAATAGAAATACAAGGAGATAATTATAATACTTCTGTTCAGTATTGACTTAAGTGTTATTGTTTAAAATCTATATGCACACGGATTATTTCCAATTTTAGAAATAATCCAGAGCAAACAAATAAATTGAACGCATTTAGTTTTAGACTTTGTGACATTACATATAAAAGATCAGACATCTTTCTGTGACGTTATTTGTTAGATATCTCCATCCTGAATCTTTGTTAAGAAATTGAAAGACCAAAGTGTCCTAGAAAATAGTACAAGAAATCGCTTATCTTCTGGATAGTTTTCCCATGCTAAAGTACATCTATATTATAAAAGAACAACATCATACAACTGTTCAAAATTCATAAATCGATTGAGAAGAATATCTAGGTTAAAACTAAAACCGAGGGAAACTTATCAACTGTTAGAGGAAAACGAAGAACAACAAGAACAAAACAAACGCCAACATACATAGATAAAAGTAAATCACAAAAATACTGAAATCCGAGGAAAATGAAAAAAGGAGAGTCCTTCATCAAATGCAATATCAAAATCTCAAACACATCAAGCGAATGGAGAAGTTGAGACAACTGTCATATTCCTGACTCGTACAGTTATTTTCTTATGAAGAAGAAACCTGGTTTAATAGCTAGCTATACCTCTCACTTGTATGACAGTTGCATCAAATTCCATTATACTGACAACGATGTGTGAACAAAGCATGACATAATACGTAAAAATGTCAAAAATAACGGAACAGCAGTCAACATTGTGTTATAATCCTAATCACTATAAAACAAACAAATATGTAACAAAGAAGTACAAAAAGGCATATAGATAAAGCACATTAGCATTAGAAACGAACTATTTGATGACAACTCCCATTTTCCTGACTTGACATAGGATATTTCAAGAAAAATGGTAGGTTGAACCTGGTTAAATGGATAGCCAAACCTCCCACTTATATGGCAATGTTAAAAATTGTCGCTAAAACGACCACACTACATGATTGAATTACAATTAAAACACACGCACGAACACTCATAAATAGAAACGCACAAAAACAAAGTATAGAACTGTCGACAATAGTTATCAAAGGTACCAGGATTATAATTTAGTACGCCAGACGCGCGTTTCGTCTACAAAAAACTCATCAGTGACGCTCATATCAAAATATTTATAAAGCCAAATAAGTACAAAGTTGAAGAGCATTGAGGATCCAAAATTCCAAAAAGTTGTGCCAAATACGGCTAAGGTAATCTATGCCAATCGCAGAACAACAACGCACAACTTCAATTAATGACAGACATCACATGACATCATAAACAGTAACACACTTATGTATCGAATATGTAACTTTGAACGTCATACAATTATTTTATTACTGTCAGTCTTTTTACCTTAAAATATAAGACAGTTTAACCCTCTCTCATAAAGTTTAAAAGACATATTTCTAAACAATATAATGGTCTTGCATATAACATAGGAAACATATTGAATATCGTCATCACGCATGCTTAAAAATGAACTATATATGTTGTTTTAATCGACCATTTGTTTACATAGCGTATCACCCGAATGCATGAACTGAAGATTCTCTGCTTTGGATACAAGCGGCCGTTTTTGTTGACTTGTCCTATTTTACGTGTTTTAGATGTATTCTGCTGATGGCGTTTTCCCGAAGATAATAACAATCAAAACCAAGGAGTAAACAAAGACTAATAAAACCAAAAGACATGTACATCAACAGTTACAAATAATAAATGAGAAACAACACGCACTAAAAACCGGGAGTGAAATCAGGTGCTCCGGAAGGATAAGCATTTCCTGCACCGTATACGGCCCCCGTCGAAGATAAAAGACGACTACAGCTGATTTTCTGGAAGCAATAAATACATATTGTTTTTTCTCTTGTTTTTAAACAGCAATTAGTTTTGATAAAACAAGAAACTTGACATTATGTCAAATTATTTATATGCATTAACTCTTTCTAGAAGATTGTTTTGTAATTTGATTTGAAATGAATATGATTAGCATCTATTTTTGTCATCAAATTAATACTTTATCACTGCTTTTGACATTATGAATCGCTGTACATTTTCTGGTTTGATTGCCAAAATCTTATCTTTTTGCTAGTATATGAATTTACTCTTCCATTTAACTATTAGATACAACTTGATTGCGCGAGTCCGAATGGGGATATCTTATTTACACCAACATATTATTATTAATGCTGTATGATAGTTTTCAATAATTAAGGAGCGGGGTTCTTTTGCCGATTTGATCATAATAGGTTATTGACAACCATGATAAATGCATACAGGGTATCGTATTTCATTTAACGATATATTGATGTAAATGGTATTATACCATCGAATAGATGACAATTTGCATTACATAAACATACATTTTTATTGAACCAGGAAGACTTCATTGCCATTTGGAACAATTCAATTATAATCATACAATTCTCCAACATATTTTTCAGATATTTCGATTGGAGTAACACTTTGTTATATCAATCCGTTATATTTTACAGTCTGTCGTTGTTGTCGCCAGCTGACAAAAAAACAATGTTATGTTCGTCAAATAACAAATCAGATGTGGTAGTGTTACTTCCCTATTTACATGTAATGTTGGAAAATCTAACGTGTTCTTAAATATTTCTTAAATCAATTGTGTTATTCTTACATGAAAAGGGTATCACTGCTTCTTTGTATACCTTATGATGTTGTTGCTTTCCCGGCATCTAATCCGTACTGACTTAAAATAAAAAAGGACATTTTTTAAGCTTTCTCAGCATTCATCCTAATACCATATTGACATTATAGAATAAAGACATTTGTTTAAGCTATACATGTACTAAAGGTATCTTATTTTCACCATAACACCACAAGACCGTCAATATTACGTACAGATAGATTGAAGAAATCTTGATTTGAAAAAAAGGTGTTGTGTTTTCCGCTTGTTTCTCGGCTCTTATGGGCAATTTTTGTTTCTTGATTTTGGTCTGCTATTCTACTTAATATCTTAAAGCTTTAGACTTTCGTTGGTCGACAGTTGGAACTTGGGATAGTACGTTATATATAAACTAAACTGCGTTTTTCAATAGATATCAACTATTGGTTGAGGGCGTAACTTGCGACTAAAAAGGCGTCTAAATTGTTACACTTCGATTTGTTGGTTGTTGTTGTTTTTTAGTTTTTTATTTACTTTGATGTTTATCGTACTTTCACCTTCTTTGGATTCATCATGATTACTCGATTAGTATTGATGGAGAACGTTGTAGTATCCGGAGTCAAACTCAGACAATAAATTTGGTCTATTCATATCGTGGTCTAACACCCCTCGCTGTGACCGGGACAATTTATGTGTAATAAAAGCTTAGAAATGTCATAAAAAGAAATGCATACATACATGGGTCAGGATTATCTATCTGTTGAGTTGATACTCATTAGCCTGTATTTTTATTTAAATACTTGACAATGAGTTTAATGTACCAAATTTATAAAACTCGTACTAATTAACATTGTTCCAATCGAAAAAGGAATTTGAAAATATTAAACAATTACATTTTCACTTCTTAAATATTCATCTTATACAACAAAAACCATCTAGAATTTATCTTAAGGGTCAACTTTCAGTTTAAATAAATTTGTTTAATGTGTTTTATCATTTGATTTTCCCATTTGATTAGGGACTTTCCGTTTTTAATTTTCCCCAGAGTTCAGTATTTTTGTGACTTTTTAAATAGAATATATCTTAAAGAAATATCACCATGCGCCACATCATTGTTAATTATACGAGATAGTTGAAACGTAGAATGGGTCGAAGAGAAAACAATCCGATAAAAACTATGAAAACAGTCAATAAAGTGACTTTGTCTTTATTCCTTTATTGTATCTATACTTAATTTGCAAGAGCATAAATCAGAAAAAAAACCTGCAGGAATTGATGCATTTAACTTTAAATGACCATGGAAACAGATAAAATCAATGCATACGTAACCATTTTACACTTCAAAATACATAGCTCAATAACCATGGTTCAATACCAACTGTATATTCATCGGATATATATAGACTGGCATAATTAAATACATCTTCAGAATGACGTTTTTTCATCACATTACCCTACACTTGTTTTGAACCAGGAAGACTTCTTTGTCATATGAAACTATTTAATTATACAATTCTGAGAGAGAAAGCTATATAGGTTGAAGTAATTCTTTGTTATGTCAATCAGTTTTATACTACAGGCTGTCGTTGTTGTTGCTAGCTGGCAACAATAATGTTGTGTTCGTCAAATGACAAATTAAACGTTATTTCCTAGTTGACTAGTAGAAAAACCTAACGCGTTTCTAAAATAGTTTTAAAACCAATGTTGTTGTTATCATATGAAAAGGGCTTCATTGCTTCCGTATAAGCCTTGCTTTATTGATTTCTAATGTATCTATGATGAGTTTATTTATCATACTGACATAAAAGAATTAAGACATTTATCTTATCAATGCCGTGTCTGCTAAGCGCATAAAAATTTCACAATAACACAACACAGTTCCGTCAAAACGCACGAATCAGAGATATATAACAGAAAATAAAAGCTTGTTCAGGGGGCTCATGTGGGCAGTGTTGTTTTGTTTTCTTCTTTATATTTTATGCAAACGGCTTATTGGATTCTTGCTTGATAATAAGGGAAAAAAAAGAGAGTTGTGAGTCCCCCTCACGTATGCATAATCTTTACGTTATCTATCTTATACCAATTAAACAGTCAAGTTAAATTGTTACTGCTTGAACTGCTTATCCTTCAGGATCACCTGAGAAAGCCCCCAGTTTTTGGTTGGGTTCTGGTGACGGGGAACCGAATTAGACTTCAACTTTTTGTAATCAAAATCTATTTTGTGTACACAAATTTCAATTCTGTCAAAACAAGATCGTGTTCGTCTTACAAAACTATGTGATACAGACTTGTTTTTTGAGAACTTCAATTTCTGTAATGACAAAATTCATTGTGTAGACAAAATTCATTTTTGTAGACAGAATTCATTTTGAAGACAAAATTCATTTTTGTAGACAAAATTCATTTTTGTAGACAAAATTCATTTTTGTCATGACATTTAATTTGGTCAAATAGGTATGCAAATATAAGCTTATTTGCATACACAATTGACATTTGTTACCTGATATCAAAATCTAAACACTTAAGTCATTTTTGTTAGGCAAAATTCAATTAGGTGAGACAAAATTGACCTTAGTAATACATAATTGACTTTTGTGACACACAATTGAATTTCGAGTACAAAACCACAAAAGTCCCGTTCGGCGCCCCGTAAATGTCACTTAGTCTTTATTTTTTTATGTTGTGGTTTGTGGACAATTGGGGTTTTTTTGTTAGTCTTTTTTCCTTTTTAGACATGGCGTTGTCAGTTTATTTTCGATTTATGAGTTTGAATGTCCCTTTGGTAACTTTCGCCTTTCTTTTACAACCTGCGCCCTTTATAACACCCCATCCAAGTTAAGCATTGGTGCATTACATTTGCGCGCAAAAAAAGTTTAGATTTGCACCCGTCCATCCGGGGATAAAATAATTTTGCAAAAGATAAAAGAAAAAACAAAAAACCCAAGTTATTTAAATTACAAAAACATTTATAACATGCATGATGATAAAAAAAAAAATTTAACATTTAACATTTTTGTTTTACCAAAATTTAAAACAAAATATGTTCGGCAGCTATAAAATTGTAATTTCTAAATTAAAAAGAAAACAACTATTGTTTCCAAATCTCCCAAAAAATTAAACCAAGTATAAAAAATGTGTAATAGAAGTTCTTTACTAGAACTGTTCTATCTTATTCTTCTTGTATAATGGGATAATATCCCCGTAACACAAGCCATAATCATACTACGATCTCTGACAACAATGCAAATTTTGACAATCGTAGTGCGATCGTATAGATCGAAGTAAGGTCGTGGTAAGGTCTTTATAATCGTAATGTGCGTTGACCAACATTGCGCATGTTCGAAACAATCGTTGTGCTGTCGGCGCGAAATCAGGTCGTAGGAAAAGCACAGTGAGAGCGCAGGTAGGTCGTCGTAAGATCTCAAAGGTCATTGTACCATCTCAGAGAGAGTGTATCGAAATCGCACATCAGTAGAAGATACTGCGCTACGATCTCACAGCGACGTTACTCCACCATAAGTAATTGCCTGTACCAAGTCAGGAATATGACAGCTGATATCCCTTCGTTTGAGCTTTTTCTCAGAGTTCAGTATTTTTGTGATTTAATTTCACTACAACCTCACCATGACCATCAAGTTATCACTGCAACCCAACCACGCTTCAACTCCTACTATTCCACGTTTATACCACGCTTTTCAAGACAATAGTACGACTATCTCTCCAGGTTTTGTTTAAAATATCAATTTCAGTAGAACCATGGACATGTAATGTTTCTACAATCACAGATACAAAATCGTAACGACAAGGCCATGATATTTTAATTGAGAGAGCGAAGAAGAATAAAACTTTAGACGGCGTAGGTCCTGTTGGTTTCGTCCTTGGTTATCAACCGAAAGGAGACTACAGTTTTGTCAGTATGATCAGTTGATGAACAAGTTACGAATCGAGTATAAACCTTCCTTCTTTAATATTTCTGAGAATACCACCAGAGATGTTCGTATCAGAGGATCCTATGTCTCTACATCTATCCTTACCACCACACCCAAAATTTTGGTGGCATGACGGTTTTGTTTCTGAGAAATCTACTTATTAATAAGAAATATAAGAAATGGAACAGTATTTATATGGAACACGATGTTGACTTTATTGCAAAGATCGTAGTAGGATCGCGGCATGAACGTGGTATAAACGCAGTATGATCGTGCATGGTAAGATCATTTTGCAATCGAATAGATCGTGATATGGTGGTAGTAAGGACATTACCAGTGTTGTAAGATCGTGATAACCGTAGTGAGGTTGCAGAATATACATGATGAGAACGTGGTTTAATCGTAGCGGGATCAATGAAGAAGCGTTATGAGAACGTAGTAACATCGTGAATTCAACGAAAATTTACATTTTCATGCCGCTCATACCACGACCTTACCACAATCTGAATTAATTTTGGATTGCAGTGAGCGTGTTGCGATCGTCGTTTAGTATGGTGGGGTTTTCATGGAAACAAAATACATTGTTTGCCAAAATTCCGTTAATCAGAAATCCCCAAAAATAAAGCAATACAAAAAAATGTAATCTTTGACAATGCACAACAGCATTGGTGTAAAAAATATGTAGTGAAAGTTTTTCATTAGATTTTTGTCAGTCTTATTCCCCAGTATGAAAGGTAAAGAGACGCTTCATATGAAATAAATTTGTTATCTGGAGACAAACAGGATTGCATGGAATTTTACACCAAGATGTATAATAATAAGTTTAATCCACCATTTTCTACGTTAGAAAATGTCTATACCAAGTCAGGAATATGACAGTTGGTATCCATTCGTTTGGCTTGTTTGAGCTTTGGAATTTGACATTAATTTTTGATAAGGGACTTTTCCTAGGAGTTCGGTAATATTGTTATTTTACTTTTTTCTATGCTGCTTTTGAATTTATATTGGTCAAAACGCTACCATTGATTAAATGTAATGTATTTTGAATAGTTTAACCTACATATTTCAATTTATCATATAGGCAAATATTTGAATAACCATAAAGTTACATCAACACCATTTAAATGATATACGATTATCAAATAAATCTAATATCATGGCATAGTTTTAAGGTATCTTTCGTATGTAAATATATTAAAATGTTATATATTAGGCACTGTTAGTATGTCTGACGTCACGTGTTCTGTGGTTATACTATTGATTTGTGGATGTTTTTATTCACGATTTACGATTTGCACTTAATAACGCAATGTAAAACATGTACTTCTGTTGGTTTTTAATATATAATGTTTGGTTTAGATATATTATGAAACAAGGTTTTTCCCAGAGAAACGGTATTTTAACAAATGTTTTCAAAAAAGAAAGAGAGAGGGATAGATAGATTAGAAATTAAGTATGTTTTGTTGTAGTTACAACTACTTGATGATTATAAAGTACAAAAGGTCAATGAAAAAAACAAACATATTCCATCAAAGACCACAGGATATATAACATTGAAGCGCTTACGTAACTAACAATATAAAAAAGAGACAAAATAAAAACAAAATCGAGAATGGAAATGGAAAATGTGTCAGAGAGACAACAATCCGACCAAAGAGTAAAACAATAGCCGAAGGCCACCAATGGGTCTCCAGCACCCTAAGGCGGAATTTAGCTGGCCTTGAAACAAACATTGTGATTTAGTTCAAGTAAAATGGACGACATACTAAACGCCTAAACATATAAATGAACTAAAATTTAAAACACATACAAGATTAACATAGACTTGGGGCAGGTGCAAAACTGAGGCGGGTGAGATCTCAACCCTCCCCTATACCTCTAGATAATATAGATTAAACAAACACAGCAATATGCATAGTAAAAATAAGTTTTAAAGAAGTCGAGTCTGATGTCAGAGTAGGTAACAAAAGAAACTAAGCAAAATGACGATGATACATAAATTAACAAGGGTCTTCTAGCAGCTAGTAGCATGTAAATACCAATTAAATATGGAGTTTGTCTTTTTCTGTTGAATGCACTGATCAGTTTATAATGTGTGTGACAATTACAAAAGAAGTTTAAACTGATGCATACATCATATTTTTTATCAAGTGGTTTTTCAAAGTAATTGCTCTTCAAAAAACCAGAATGATTAACAATTTCAATTTCGTGTCTAATATCGAAATATTATTACGTAATAGTTCAAGCACCTGTTCGTGTAGAGACTCATGCATATTGTTTATAAAGTGAAAATAAAATAATATGACCATGTGATCAATTTTTTTTTTTTAGTTTTTAGTACTTTTGTTGAATGTCGATATTAGTTCGTTTTTCGATTATTTCCATGGTTTTGTCAGTTTGAAATGTCGTCGACTTAGGCTTGTGCATTTGAATACCCTTTTAGTGTCATCAGTGCCTCTAATAAAAAGGATTAATGTAGAAATTCTTCAAAGGTACATGTTACGTTGGAAGTATTATACAAACATAAATTATTAAACGAGTGATACGTTATTTTTTCTTTTTGGGAAATATCTAACAAATCTAATTCCAATGGCAAACATATGGCACAACAAAAATAACAAACTATTAAGATTATTTTATATTGGCAAATCGAATTCTTCATTTTCATTATTTGACCTAGATAAATCGTTAAGGATGTCTCCAGGCAGTACATTAGGTGCAAACCGTACAGACAAATCGATCTGCGGTTCTGTTGCCGGAAGTAAGTTTAAACACGAGTTCCTTGGTATTGATCTGTCTCTATTAGAAGTAGACTGACTAGGCTCAGGACTAGAAGAATCTATTGATTGAGTACTATCAATCTCAATGACATTGTTCATCTCAATATCCATGTGATCACTTCGTTGTGTTAAGTACACGTTTTTTATTTTTGAGATTAAATTTTGGTCAATACTTTTATTTATATTCAATTTCTCGGTGTCATAATTAATGTTGATATTGCCTAATGGTCTTTCGTATCCTAAATTATTTTTGCGGAAGCTTTCTAACTGGATGTGTTCCGGTGCATGCCCTACTTCCAAAGTTTCACTATAGCTATATATTTTTATGACTCGCTGGACGGTTGAAAGAATTAACCACACATTTATTACAGAAAAGAAAATAATACTAAGGAAAAATACTGTCAAAGCTGTATAATGCATAACAAATGGTGTTTCATGAAACATCCCCATTATTAAAAATATTACTGGAATTACTCCGCGAAAGACAATGGTTGTGGCACAACTGGCGACTGACATTTTTTTGTAAATACTCGTTTTATGTCGTCCTAATGTTTTCATAATTTTTGTAACTTCTACAAGAAATGTATTTAATTCAGTCAATATTCCAAGTATCCCTAGAAGCATGTTTTGTCTATACACCAATATTACACTGTAGCAGACAATAGTGACCACGTGATGGACAGTGTCCGTTCGGAAACGTGCTTTATCAATATGCGGAAACAGATATGCATCTTGTAAAATCAAATATACGTAGCGTCCAATATTTATTGCCAAAACTATTTGAATGAACACCGACTCTGACTGTTCTATATTTCCACTGAAAGGAACTCGTATAATGTTTGTAGAGCATATAACAATGATTGCTAGACTAGAAGATATTAATACTGTTACTTGTTCTGTAAATCTGAAATAAAAAAAGGAAAAATTACGAAGTATGATCTACAAAACATCACCGGTATAAAGATGCATTTCATGTATACGTGTCAAGTTCGTTGTAACGAACGTCGGTCAGAGGTAGTATGTGTTGTCTTGTTGTTTATTGTTTTTTGTCATTAGGGAAACTGGTAGTTAAATCGAACATAAACCATACTATAAAGCTTAACCGTTCAGAATCAAGTTAAACCCGTATTTCACTTTAGAAACTGCAGTTGAGAACAATTGATTTAAATCTAAACATGCATGGCCATAGTCCCCGTTAATTACTTATTTGCCAATTTCTAAGACTCAGGACCTAAAAATCTTTGCCTTGCTAGTTGTATATTATTGACCTGCATATTAGGCTTGAAATCGAATGTTCTGTCTTTTACTAAACTGTACTGAATTGTACTCGAAACGAATGTAAACTTTCCTGACCAGTCTTGAAGATTTTAGAAAAAGTGCACCAAGTCTTTTCTGTTCGTGTTCATAAAAACTATAGAGCACAATGAGACTTTTTCGATTAAGGTTAACTTGTGGTCAACTACAGTTTTAAAAGTGAAACACAGTTTTAATATGATGCTTAATGGTTAAGCTTTATGGTATGTTTTATGTACGATTAAACTGCACTTAGAACTAAGAGATGTTTTGGAAATAAACATATAATATGAATACAAATGTCATTCAATGAAACAGCAAGTGCAAGAACTGCGCAATAAAGCCAAATAATATATTGGTCGACACATGACAAAGGCCCTCTACATAAGAAAAAGATCTATACGCATGTCTAAAGCGCCAACAAAAGGTACAGTCAAGAAAGTACAAAATAAATTTAAAAAGAAACAAATACTGTTTCACAATAACAGGTACTGGACACAAACGTAAAAATTACATCTATTATAAATATAAAATTATGTCATCTTTTAAATACTCATATATCAGGGGCTATCCTAATTAGATTATTATTTCAGGAAACCAAAGTCGTGTGCTATGTCAGACTTTTCCAGATATAGTCGAGTACAAATTATTAGTCAGCAAAGTTTAGTATATAATTCAGACATTTCCTGGTTCGTTGTGTCAACCATGGATATGATAAGTCAACTTAGTAGACCTAGTACTTGCAAATGTGTGAAGGTCAAGAGATCAGATGATATATATATCTTCATTGTTTTTAAAACTAGACCAGTAGGTCATGTATGCTATAATTGTCTAAAACAAATGCACCATAAATTTTTCTTAACTTTATATTCTCTCTATTTCCGACTAAAACTATAAAAATTTTAAATTGATATAATGACTGCATAAATGGAATGTGAATTCATGGCAATGTTGGTTTTGGTTTGGTACGTCAAATGTTGATCTGAATATAAATATTAGAGATGTGGTATGATAGTCAATGTCTCAATCAGACTATGATTAATCAAAGTTCAAATCATGAATATCATTATAGGTGACAGTATGACCATCAATATTACAATGTACGAGAACACATAAATAACAGAATGAACCAGCGACAACCACTAAATTACAGGCTCCTGACTTGGGACATTGGAACATGCATATAAACATGAGCGCTCACTTTATCATAGGACAGTGGTGTTACAGCACAATATTAGAACAAACTGTTGCACATGGTTTTACTCAATAGATCGGTACAAAGCAAAGAAATAATAGACATAAAGCCACCAATATAAAGCTGTTTTATCTGCTGTATGTGTGAATAGTTATCAAAGGTACCAGGATTATAATTTAATACGCCAGACGCGCGTTTCGTCTACATAAGACTCATCAGTGACGCTTAGATCAAAATAGTTATAAAGCCAAACAAGTAAAAGGTGAAGAGCATTGAGAACCCAAAATTCCAAAATGTTGTGCCAAATACGGCTAATGTTATCTTTTCCTGGGATAAGAAAATCCTTAGTTGTCAGGAAAAATCAATAATAACGGAATAAATGGGAAAACTCTTGAAAGGCATTTGAAAAATCTTAGTGCAGATTGGTACACCGCAATAGTTCGACTTATCTAATGAAAGTATCTCATTAATCTCGGGTGTTTTTTTTTTCTTGAAGTATTTGGTTTTTGGTCGTTATCGAGTTATAAATATATTAAAGTGTATGCACTAAGAAGTAGTGTTTTAAATAATTTGATCGTTTCTTTATTAAATGTTTATACAATGGTAACGGTTTGAATAATCTGATAGGTGACTTCCTCGTTGTATAACCTCCAATGAAAGACGGTATATAAGTTAACTGTTTAAGTATACATTTCTACACGTGTTTAACAGGTACTTCCTAGTCCAATTGTAATGTTGTTAAAAGCAAGTTATAAAATACTTGAAATTCACGAGTACTTGGGTACTAGTTTTCAACTGTGTTTTTTCTTCAACTAAACGACTGAAAAAATATTACAAACTCAATCAAATGAATTGAGTTTGTAATATTTTTTTAGTCTTTTAACCAGACTTCATTTGATTACATATCATATACTTAAAAGCATTCATTTGATTTTTTTCTTGTTTAGAAATCAGAAATATGTAACAAAAAACATATTTTTTTGCAATATACTATTGCAAAAGAGAGGCAATTAATTCTATGAAATATCTTATTTAGATATAAGAAGGTGTGGTATGAGTACTAATGAGACAGCTCTCCATCTAAGTCACACATTGTAATAGTACATTTGTAAACTATTATTATAGGTCAAACTGCGTACTTCAACACTGAGTCTTTGAAAACAGCAAGCAATAAAGGGGTCTTTCATTTCTTTATTCTTAAATTGTTTACGCATTTTATCTTATTCTTTATCTATATATATTTCACATTAATCTCTATTCTTTATATTTTAACAACCCATTTTTCTGTATTCTTTAATTTCTTCCCCTTTTATTCTGCACTTTTAGCCAATTACTTACACCATCCAGACCATCACGTATTTGATAATTTCATCTTGTACAAAAGCTTTTAAGTCGCTTGTTTCGACGTTGTTATTTTATGCTGAATCGAACGCAGATTATGACTAAGAGTTCCAATCAGGAAGAGAAAGAAACATTTCAAAGCTTAAACTTTCTGCACTGTTTTTTTTTTCCAGTGGGATGATGATTATATTACATAATAACGATTTACTTCCTGGCCTTAGAGCTTTTATTAACAGTTCGGCTTGTTCTAATAACATCATCATCACATGTAGCCAGTCGTAGAATCGATCAGCATCATTTTTTTACATCGTAAATTAACAAGTTATTTTACTTCCTTTTTCCTTGTTGAATTATATTGCAACATTTGAAAAGCATTCGACAAAAAAACCTATTAAATTGGAATTGATTGCATTTTCAGAATTCAAAACTTAAAGTAATTGGTTATTATACTTTAACACAGGAGACTGTCGAGACATCGTCATGCTGCCATTAAAAATCCCGTGTTTTTAAAAATGTAGACAAAACATAAAAAAAAAAAAAATTACAGCAACCGGAAAAGGCTTAAGATCGATGTAAACGCTTTGCAACACGACACTTATCGACTACCACACGATACTATCACGGCAAGGTGTTGAATAACGTATAAAGAGTGTCAATATCTACCACCTTTATACGTTTTTTTTACTTAAATTTAAACGGGATTTGACAATACGTCTTGCTTTCTTTTTCTGCTGTAAGTCCCCTTTTCGGCACTAATGAACCAATAATTTACACTATATAAATGCTTAAATTGCGTTCAAAGTAAATAGGAAATTTCAGTATACAACACTCGAGCTAAAGAATCACTGTTTTTTGTCTTTACTGGTTGGTAGTTTATATTAACGAAGGTGTCACTAATACATGTAATACTGCTGACAATTATTAATGGAAATATAAGACACTATATATTATTACCGAAAGTACCATCAGTAAGGCTGACCAAAACCTGTGAGCATTCTATACACTAGTGTACCGTCTGAGGGTCCACAAAACTATACTTACTGCCGTGGTATTTGCCAAAAAATACTTTATCCGACTGGACGCTTGTAACGTCACGATCATCAATGCGTTTTTGAACGTTTACATTCGGTGTAATAAAGGTAGATCATAAGTAAATGTTTTTTGAGACAGAATTTTCTTACATTTTGCTAAAATGAAGAATTTACTATGCTTTTTTAAAAAATATAATAAAAAGTGTGGGTCACCGTACAATTTTTAAGCTATGAGTGGTTAAAAATTGCCTAAATTTGGTTAGTTTGTTCATGAAAAAGCACATAAGAGTGCATAAAAAAATTCTATGAGATAGAATTTTGAAATAAATTGTGAGAAAAAAGGTTTCATAATATGTTTTAAGAAAATAACAAGAAAAGAAGGTGCCACCAAACTTTATTTCTTGCCACAAGTAAAAATTAAAAATTTCCATATTAGCCCAGTATAAATTTTGTACTGAAAGAGTTTTCTCCCCTTATATGGCTCATTTGAAAAAAATAGTTTTAAAAACCAAAAAATTTGATATTTGTTAAAATATTTTGAATAATATAATAGATTAACAAGTTTTCTATATATTAATAAACAGTCTAACCATTAAATTGCAAATCTGTTTCCAAGTTTGCAGATTTGGCCAAATACATAGACCGATTTTTGACTGTGCTTGTACAATCCAAGATGGCGGTATACCATAAATCTTACGGCTCGTGAAATTTTACATTTTCTGGACTGGTATTTTTCGCAAATACCCCTCCTTAACATGATATATCTGTTTATTAAATATCTAGGTATCGTTAGATGAGAGAGGGTTAAAGTTCCCCTTCTCTGACTCACTGTAAGACTATATATGATGTATTAATTATTGTTACAGGTACAAGCCAAGTATTATTCTATCCATCTTGTATGGAAAAGGATTTATATAGGCTGAGACTTTATCCAATGTTTGAATGCTTAAACAATAAAATCTTTGGATAGAATTGAAAAACTGATTGAGAGACTAGAAACAGTTTGTGAAGTTAATTTGTGGTTTCCATCATTGATGAGTTTAGTTATATATCGACTGTACTGCGTTATTTTTAACCATATCAATTAATCGACATTATTTTATCATTCAATTGCTGAAGTATTATTCTGTGAGAAATGAACTTTTATCATATTGATTTATCGGAAACACACTTCCGCGTTCTCAAAGGTTAATACTTTTTGATCAAATTACAGCATATTGTCATGAAATCGTTTATCGGAGAAAAGAGAGAAAAAAACATCAATTTTCATTCTGTTATACACACGTCATAGATTTTATCAATTCATACAATGACATTTATAACATTATTCTTATAAATGTGAAATCCATTGCTTTAGCAAATTTTTTAATACATTTTTGAAAGAAACTGTACAAATACTAAGATGTGTTTATATTCTCAGCAAAGCCAATGCAACTAATTACTAGTATTAAACTCTTATAGTTGTAAATCCCATTGTTAAAATACTTGTTTAATTAATTTGATAATATTTTCTATTAATAAATCTAAATGTTATTATTAGAACATTGAAATAGAGAAAGCAATCACGACCTTACAACAAATGTTCAGAAAAACTATACATATAAAATAGTCATCGTACGGTATTTGATGGTGGGCAAGAGTCTACGCCTTGTAGTTAATTTTAAATCTCTTTAGGGTAGAAAATAATTTAAACAATTTCGGACGAATTTCCAAACTTCACAAAACATATCTTATCTTCATGTGGAGAGAACATACTTAAAATCCTGCTTTCGTTATAGTCGAAACGTACATTTATTTGAGCTTGCTGTTCGGTGTGAGCCAAGGCTTCGTCTTGAAGGCCGTACTTTAACCTATATTTGTTAACTTGTTATACATTATGACTTAGATGGAGAGATGTCTCATTTGCACTCATACCACATCTTCTTATTCATATTTAAATTCAAACCCAGAAAAAAGTACGTAATTTACCTTTATCTTTTTAACGGAAGATCAATAGACAAGTTATATATCAACAGTAAGTAGAGCGACGTAGTTTTGCTATAACTTCTTAACTTAACAGATGTAAATATATAGGCTTTTTATAAGGTCGGCATATTTCCGATTTGTATATGGCAACATCTTGGGCAATACATGTATATTGATTTTGTTTTGAATAAAAAGAGATCCTTCGAAACTAGATGGAGTAAAACTGGTTTTAGGTAGTATACCAATAAAAAGGGATACTTTGATACGATATGGAGTATCATGACTGGTTGAGGTACAATAATCTAATAAAAAGGGATACTTTGATACGATATGGAGTATCATGACTGGTTGAGGTACAATAATCTAATAAAAAGGGATACTTTGATACGATATGGAGTATCGTGACTGGTTGAGGTACAATGATCTAATAAAAAGGGATACTTTGATACGATATGGAGTATCATGACTGGTTGAGGTACAATAATCTAATAAAAAGGGATACTTTGATACGATATGGAGTATCATGACTGGTTGAGGTACAATAATCTAATAAAAAGGGATACTTTGATACGATATGGAGTATCATGACTGGTTGAGGTACAATAATCTAATAAAAAGGGATACTTTGATACGATATGGAGTATCATGACTGGTTGAGGTACAGTAATCTAATAAAAAGGGATACTTTGATACGATATGGAGTATCATGACTGGTTGAGGTACAATAATCTAATAAAAAGGGATACTTTGATACGATATGTAGTATCGTGACTGGTTGAGGTACAATAATCTAATAAAAAGGGATACTTTGATACGATATGGAGTATCGTGACTGGTTGAGGTACAATAATCTAATAAAAAGGGATACTTTGATACGATATGGAGTATCCTGACTGGTTGAGGTACAATAATCTAATAAAAAGGAATACTTTGATACGATATGGAGTATCATGACTGGTTGAGGTACAGTAATCTAATAAAAAGGGATACTTTGATACGATATGGAGTATCATGACTGGTTGAGGTACAATAATCTAATAAAAAGGGATACTTTGATACGATATGGAGTATCATGACTGGTTGAGGTACAGTAATCTAATAAAAAGGTGCTGTTTTCCGTTTAATGCAGTCGCCTTAAATCAGACCGTTGGTTTCATTTACCAGGTCGGATAAATATCAGTTAAAACTGGTTAAGAAAAAGAAATCTATCGAGACTGCATGAAAAAAGGTTCAATTTAAATATTATGATTATATCTTTACCCAGCCTACTAGCCGACCTTTCAGATCAACACAAACTCCACTACAAGTGGGGATGATTTCATGTGTTACGGAAGGGTACTAAACAGATCCTGCTACACAGATGGCACCCATTTTGTTTCTCATGTAAGAAAATCAAATTCGGTAGGTCACATTCGGGAAAAGGAGTGGGATTGTAGTTGCGACATTAGGAACATATCCTCTATCATCTGTGAAACAATCTGTTCATTATAATTTCTATAATTTCTATAATTGGCGACGTAACATAATAAATATAAACAATCTATACAGACAAGCAGCTACTAATATTATACATTATAATTATAACTAACAGCATGAACACAAATTTTGTTTTATATGAAATGTACATATCCAAATTATTTTAAAAAAAATGTGGTTTCAAATTTACAAATATAAAGTAAAATCGTTGAAAAACGTACAGTGACCAAATTTTAGTTGAAACGTGTGTTGTTGGACGGTAGCGTTTTCATTGGTGTGTATACTTCATTATATATGTCTGTTTACAAAATATGACCAAGAATAATAAAGGGCGTAATATTCTCAAAGTGTCTTTCAATGTTAAACACCATCAATTTAAACTGATTTTGACAAAACGTTTTATAATGTTTTTACAAAAAAAAAATGAAATTAGTCATTCTCTTATCGTCTGAAAATTGAAACTTTCATATGCCTGGATAGGAAATAAATAAGCAAATTATTCTACACAACTGCCTTAAAGCTTCGAGATTTAAACTTGACTTAAAGAAACTCAGCTTATATAATCAAATCCTGCTTTAAAACAATGTTTTATTTGGAACATCTGCCAGTAAATTTCTGTTGTCTGTTGAAATTAGTGACAGAAATAGTATAAAAAAACAAAAGTTCAAGTCACTGAGATCACATTTTGAAAAATGAAATAGAGTTAGTTGGATATATATAGTACTATACTATACTTTTAAAGTAATCAATTTCAAAACTGGACGTATTTTTAGAACATTTGTACTAATATAAAGACGGGTTTCAATATAGATTTATTATTCTATCTTATTAGGCTTAAACTTATTAATAAGTATTATTATAGGACGAAATGTTGACCACTGACCAAGGATTTGTATAGTATAATCCAAATCATTGCACTGACCATTAAATCGTGAGCTAAGTCTATTCATTATAAACTATTTCCGTAACTTGTGAAAATAATCACTATATTCACCTGAGATGACATAAACTTAATTTATCAAAAAGTATTAATTTAATGTAGAAAAGTAAATAAATCTAATGAATGGTGTCAAAGGAATTACTTTGTACTGAAGTAAATCAGGTGATGGTCTGACAAGTACATACATTTATACGACCCCTTAAGGAATATTCGTTCGTGTGAAAGCAGAACTTAGGTGGGCTCGACAGAAATCTGTTTTATAAAAACAAAATTGAATCTGTATAAAAGGGAAACGCAAATGAATCAGTAAGGAAGTTGCACATGAAAAGGAAAAAAAGGAACATCAAAAGAGTCCTTCAAAATAATTAAACCCAAGAATAGCCTAGACAGTGGTCTTTTAGGAAAAGTGCCGAAACGACATAATACGACCCCCCTTAAAAGAAAACAACTAAAGAAGGATATATACAGATCAAGCAATGCTCCACAACGCTTTATAAGGGACACCAAGAATAGATAAAATAAGACAAGTATACCTTGCATGCAATGGAAAATTAAAAGACATTTTTTATGGGAAAAATATTAAACATCCTCGTTTCCCACCCTCTCCACCTGTTTTAATGAAATGATCATTATCCATTTCCATAATAGGGAAATTCCCGATTGACAGGAATAGCCTTTTTAAAGAAGTTGATAGAAGTTCAAAACAAAATCTTTTAGTTTGGTCTCCTGGTGTTCAGAAAAGATAAACATGTTTTAAAAAGATGACAATGGGGAGGGGGAGGGAAGCAGTCAGACCACTAAGTGGGGTGGAAGACTTCAAGTATTGTTTACTTTTTTTTTTTTTTTTTATCTATCAAATCATTTTGATCAGGGGGCGGATCCAGCCATTCTAAAAGGGGGGTTCCAAACCCAGAGTAAAGGGGGAGGGGTTCCAACTATATGCTCCCATTCAAATGCATTGATCGTCCACCCCTCTCTGGATCCGCTAATGATTTTAATATTGATCTGTGGTGCAAGTATGGGTATCCATCCTACCAATTAGTTTTCATACATATTAATACAAAAAGTATTTAACCTCTAAAATTGTGCACTCGTTAGAAAAAAAACCAGTTTTATTTGTTTTGTTTACAAAACCAATACATGTCAAATGATGAAACAGGTGAAGTCAATAAACAGAGTACAAAATGTAGCATATAAACCAATTCTTCATAAGAAAGAAAAAAAGAAAAACTCGGAACAATGTCCTAGTCTATTAATATAAGTTAAATTGAAACTTACGCTTTAGAAAGATCTTGTGTTTTATCCTGATATACTTGACATATATGAACGATGCAGTGATTCGGCCCACAGCAACATCGGTCTTTTAAGCATTTTTGTAAACGTTCACAAGCACAGTATAATATAGTACACACATTAACAGAAAGTGAAACGGCAAACAGAGCATTTATTGGTACTACCATACTATTAGTCCACTGAAATAGTAACTTTACAACTGTCCAATGTATGTCAAACATTGAAAAAAATATATTAACTTTTCTTAACTGAATAAATCCGTAACATAGTAGAAACTCTGTTCATTATTCAAAGAATATAGCGTAGTTTGACTAAAGCGAAAGGAGAGTTGAATTGCATGTCAATACGGAAGAGTGCACTGATCTGTAACCGACTACCTTGTATTTATTGTTAGCCAATGTAATTTACTTCCTGGTTTGAAATCGATTTTGATAAAATCCATTACTAGACCTATAATTGAGTTCGTCGTGTTGCTGTTGAGTGGATTAGGCAATACATGCGATTATTATTTATGTTTTAAGGAAGTGATATTAAAAATAAATAAAAAGTGTATTGAGGAAATATCGTCTTCTGTATTTGATCATATTGATCAATATGTGTCAAATCGATTTTTTTTTATCCGTGTTATCTAATCATATTGGTGTAATTCCCATTTATTTATTATTTCTTAAAAAAAGAGAAGGAAAATACGACGTGGGCGTTTAAAGTTCTTTACAGGTATATCCCAGAATTTGTATTTTTTAGCATGTAAATGTTTTTTTTATTTGTTTAGACTTTTAGAATGTCATAACGAATTCGAAGAAATAGTGATCATTTTATAGATACAGTTTCATGAAGTCTATATACATTTCTATTTGATGTGCATGTCGTTCTGATATAGGATTTTAGAATGACATTTACAAATAACAAAGCAGTGGCCTATTATTGGACTGAAATGTTGAATAAAAAAGGGGGGATTGAAGAAACTTCTGAAAGTGAAAAGAAAACCAGTCTTTCTTTAATCTTATTATGTAATGTATAAGAAAAAGTAAAATCACAAAAAAAAAAAAACTGAACTCGGAGGAAAATTCCCAACGGAAAGTCCCTAATCAAATGACAAAACACATCAAACGAATGAAGTTACAACAACTGTCATATTCCTGACTTGGTACAGGCATTTTCAAATGTATAAGGTAGTGGATTGAACTGGTTTTATAGATTTAGTCCGTGTCCACTGTCAACTGATGCATTTTTATCTTTAATTAATATTTTGATGACAAAAAAAAGGGGGATAGCTTTGACCATTATGTTTTTCAAAAAATTTCTGTAAATAAATGGCAATGTAGGAAGTCGATTCCTATCCATGAACTAATCTGTATTTGATATGTAATTAAGCACCTTTATTGACAATACATTTATTTTAAGTAATGAAATGTTTTATTCATTAAAATACACGTAAGGTGTTTTCAGGGCCATGCACTGTAATAAATACATTTAAGTGTCATTGCTCATATACAATTAGAAATGTTATCCATCAATGTTATTTGTTTATATTGTCTATTCAAACAGAGTTTTTTGTAAACCTTTCGCGGAACAAGATATCAGAAGGGTGGGAATTCCGAGAACTTTAATCTATAAACAGTTTCGAGTTGAAGTACTTTTACATTGAACCTGCGATAATGCGTTAAAATATGTAATAAGGCCAAGATACAATAACCGTATGATGTCACAGAATTTTTAAAATGAGAAATATAGTTCATTAGTGTTTTCTTTAAACTTGAACTAAAATCGAAAGATGTCTAAAATGTATAGCTGTTATTGATGTACACTAGTAATTGATTATGTGATTTTGTGTTTAATGGGATATAAAAATAACAGTTGTGGTATGATTCAATGAGAAAACTCTCAACAAAAGACAAAATGACACAGAAATTAAAAGCAATACGGGTCATCGTCCAGCCTCAACAATAAGTAAAACCCATACCACATATAATCAGCTATAATAAAATACCCCGAATAGACAAAAGTAAAACAAATTCAAATGAGAAAGTAAGCAATTTTATTTAAGTATAAAATATTGAACGAAACACAAATATGGTATATAAAATGTACCACAACAAACGACACCCAATGATTTACATGCTCCTGACTTGGGACGTGAGAGTCTATTCATGGGTGTTTTGAGTACCAAAAAGAATCATGGGGATTTACCATATACAAACCTTTGGGGAAATTGTTTATCGTGCTCAAAGGTATAAGAAGCTCATTGGTCACCCATGCCATGGAACATTATATTGTAATAACACAAAAACGTAACAGTAAATTGAGAATCTAATTAATGATTGGCAAGCAGTTCCTGAAAAGCTTTAAAAAAAAATAGACGTTTTATCATCCTTGCACTATACGCCAATTTAATATCCATATCAACATTGCTCTATACTAAAATGTATAACTCAGATAAAAGGCATAGGAAGAAAGCAACCTGGAAATAAAGGATAAAAGAATGAAAGACACCACATCTCAAAAACGAATAAAGACGTGTAGACCATGAAAATTTCATGAAAAGACCAGAATGAACAAAATTAACGAAAGCAACCTGAAAGTAAAAAGAAAGTAAAAAGCCCCAGTTCCACTGGTAGCGCCTTTAATGTTGTTTATTACAAGTGGAAGTTCGGTGATATTTGTCATTCATTGATACAACTAATACTGAAATAAGATTGAGATTGTCGTTACGACAAGGGAACATATTCATCGAAACAGATGTTCATTTACTGTCACCAAAGCATGCTGGTTTTCCGTATTCCCAATCATTGAGATGTATGACCTCGGCTCTACGATTCAATAGATTCCTGTAATCACCAACCATCTATCAGGGAAACAGAATAAGAAAAAGCAAGCTCCAAATAGATTACATATTAAATGGAAAAATATAACGCCATATCCAGGTTCTGTTTGAACACTACGTAGAAAAACAAAGTTTCCATGGATTCACATTTGAAATCATTTATATTGTCGTAAAGTTGAGTCATGAAATTTATCAGCGTAATTCAAGCTATGACGTAGCCCAAGCTTCACCTGTGGTATCAAGGAATCTTTTCAAGGTCATTAAATATTGTTAAATCGCTCTACATGGAATCAGTTGAAATCATTTATATTGTCGTAAACTTCGGTTACCAAATCTATCAGCGTAATCCAAGCTATGACGTACGTAGCCCCAGCTTCACTTGTGGAATCAATCTTTTCAAGGTCACGACTTATTGTATAAACCTTCTGCAGTGGAAATGATATTGAATATTGTCAATAATCTGACATCTGTTACAAAATATATACATGTTTCCAAACCAATGTTGAAGAAAACAAATTTTGTATATCTCATGTCATTGTCCTATAGGTTGTTGCTATGTAGAATGCTATTTTCAATCGGCTGAAGTCAATGCAAGACGGTTAACTATTTATAAAGGCTAAACACAATCAATGTTAAACGTTATTGATCATCATCGTACTACACTTCCGTATTTTCACACAAAAGGTAATTACTTAACTACCTGTTGTTTGATAAAATCTTTTAATTATTTATATCATGTCAAGATAACATTAGTATTTATATATACCCTAGATAGTCCTTGGCATCCCTTGATAGTCCTAGACAACTGAGAAAGAAAGGAAATAAGTACTCCAAAGACTCCTGCAAAATAAGGAGATATGGTATGATTGTTAATTGTAAAGTACGACGATACAGAGATATAAACAATTACAGGTCACTACAGTCTTCAAAAATGAGCAAACCCATCAGCATATGGTATAAAAGTATGCTTGGTAGCGCAAATTCCTTTTCAATGACATTGGATATACACAGGTGTCAAACACTACAAACTTTAAAAAACCAGTTTGAAAGCTGCTTGATTGACAACATATTTGTTACGTTCGGAGGACGTGTTCTTCATCAGACTGTCGGCATTTTAATGGGAACCAATTGTTTCCCTCTTGTTCCCGATTTGTTTCTTTATTATTATGAGGCTGAATTCATACAGGAACTTCTGAGGAAGGAAGACAAGAAGTTAGCAATATCCTTTAACTTTCCTCTCCGCTATAGAGATGATGTTCTCTCAAAAAATAATTCAAAATTTGGTGACTACGTTGAACGCATCTATCCCATTGAACTAGAGATAAAAGATACAACAGGTACAGTTAAGTCGGCCTCATATCTTGACAATGAGGGTCGGTTGAAAACAAAACTTTACGCCAAAAGAGATGATTTCGGCTTTCCAATTGTGAACTTTCCATTACTAAATAGCAACATTCCAGCAGCACCTGCATACGGGGTAAATATTTCCCAATTGATACGATATTCCCGTGCTTGTTTTTCCTATTATGATTTTCTTGATAGAGGGTTGCTGCTCACAAGGAAGCTATTCAACAAAGAGTTCCAAATGATGAAGTTGAAATCATCACTTCGTAAATTTCACGGACGTCATCGCGAGTTGGTTGACCGTTATGGAATAACCGTTTCACAGATGATATCGGATATGTTCCTTTCGTCGTAACTACAATTCCCTTACCTAAAGCTATTCAACAAAGAGTTCCAAATGATGAAGTTGAAATCATCACTTCGTAAATTTCACGGACGTCATCACGAGTTGGTTGACCGTTATGGAATAACCGTTTCACAGATGATATCGGATATGTTCCTTTCGTCCGGCGTAACTACAATCCCAAAAGTAAAAAGTAGAAAACGAACTAACATTGTTATGGCATAAAGTACACACCCCTCCCCCTAAAAAAAAGAACAAAGGACAAACAACAGTATACAAAACACAACATCAAAAACAAAAGACTGAGCAATACGAACCCTTCCAAAAAATGATCTCATGTGACTTGCTAGGTGTTCTTTATCAAATAGTTATCAAACGTACCAGGCTGATAATTTAATACAACAGACGAGCGTTTCGTCTTCATAAGACTCATCAG
The DNA here is from genome assembly GCF_965363235.1 of Mytilus galloprovincialis. Classification (NCBI taxonomy): domain Eukaryota; kingdom Metazoa; phylum Mollusca; class Bivalvia; order Mytilida; family Mytilidae; genus Mytilus; species Mytilus galloprovincialis. The sequence goes on from NC_134843.1 coordinate 78,529,636, forward strand.
TGCTAGTTCAATTTAAAAACATTGATTTTATACACTGTTTAAAGCGGGTGTCAGATAAGCCATATATAACAGGATTTGCAACGTTATTTATAAATACTGTCCAAAATAAGGACCAGAAGAGAACACTTTGGGTGTATGACATTTTACATTCTACATTCTGTATAACATGAAGAAATAATGCTAATATATGATGAACCAAGGAACTTAATACGTACACTGTTGAGATGATAAAGAAAGTGATTGTTGTTTTCTTAGTATGAATGATTCTGTTCGTGAATGTTATATTAGCGTCTCGCATATGTACTTCAGGTTTATATTTGGTAAAGAGTTTGGATTTTCTGCGTACATTTATCATTATCACTAAGTAAATAACAATAATAAACGCAGAAACCAGTGTAAAAAGTCCTGTCAGAATGATATACTGCCACCAAGTAATCGTCTGTGAAAGTGTTCCATTTTCCTTAAAACATTGCACCAGTACAATGCTCCTATTGACCGATTTAATTTCGGTAGTGCCATAAACAATAGGAACGTACCATGAAATAAATAGAGCTACGATGTTTATAAATAAGCACATAAGTTTTGCTCGTCTTGCAGACCATTGTAAACTAAGTGGTCTACAAATATTCCTGTATCGATCTGCGGCTATTAGAATTAATGTAAAAGGGGAGGCAATTCCGATGAAAAATCCAATGAAATGACCAATCTTACATAAAAATTCCGAGGGATAACTTTCCATATACAATAGATAAGTGAGTACGAAAGGCATTGTCATGAAGCAATTTATAAAATCCAACACAGCGAGACATAGCACATAAATTCGATAAGACGACTGATTGAATTTAAAACCGAAAATCCAAATCACAAGAAAATTTCCACTAAGGCCAAGAAGGCTTAAGGTTGAGACAAATAAAATTCCCGGTAAATTTCTCTCGCTGAAGGCGTGGTTTATTTCATTTGTTGTAACATTGTCCTATTCGAATAAATTTCGTATCCATGGCGTACAATTTCTTTCAAATATGGCCATTGTTACCTGAAAGTAGCAATAATAAAATTGAGAAAGGAAATGGTGAATATGTCAAAGCGACAACCACCCGACCATAGAGCAAACAACAGCCGAAGGCAACCAATGGGTCTTCAATGTAGCGAGAATTCCCGCACCCGTAGGTGTCCTTCAGCTGGCCCCTAAAATATGTGAATACATTATTTCAATATTTTGAATAAATTATCGGTTTGTTAAATAGCTACTACATAAGCAAATGAATAATAAGTCAAAACATACTCTAATAGAATTAACCGATTACTTCCGTTTACAAAGAATAATAGTTAGGCAAAGAATAAAAAGGCAACAACGTTTGTAACGTTCATTTTGATTGGATAACGTCACTAATTTTCATGGAACGAACGCGCAAGCGCAGACGATATATGAAAGATTTTAAATACATGTATAAACGTTGTTAATTTTCAGTTTCATTAGAATGGAGATACCAATATTGTATTTTAAGCTCCAACGGCATCAATTGGTGGTTTGATGGTCGCAAATACACGTTTACTGTCTCCGCTAACGAGTCGCCAGTAAATAGAAAATACACTTTAAAAAATATCCATAATCTGGTTATGATTCAGGATCATGTCAATAAAAGTGTCCTAGGATTAGTCCTTAGAGGATGGTCTTATGACGTGTCTTATGACGTCTCACAGACAAGTCTTATGATGTAAAACAAGCTTTCGTAGGGCAGTCCTAACAACGATCATCAACATCATATATGACCTCCCAAACACATGTATTTAATTTATCAAACTATGTAGAAAATTAAATAAAATATATTTTAGTAGAGATGTAAAAGGGAGAAGTCGCACATATTATTTGAGAAAACAAAGGATTAGGTTGAAAGAATTATAGGAGACACACCTATAGATAGAAAAACAGAGGTACGTATACAGACGTATTAAAGGGAAAATTCGCGATTTTTTACTTATGGTTTAAATATGTTCATTATGACATAATATATATATTCGCAAAGTTTTATCGCTATAATTGCAGTAATAAAGGAGAAATTCAATAATCAATGAAAAAATATTAACAACTTCCTGTAGGTCGTGACGTTTTCTCCTGGTTTTTGCATGCCGGGATTTAAAATACAATCATTAAAAGTCTTGGTTTTTAATCATATTTTAACGTAATCGTAAGCGCGTCGATGACTTCTGCTTTATCTAATAACCAGCCGATAATAAGGAGATAAAACGCACAGACGTGCAATTGTACATATTCATGAGATAAATTTTCTATGTTAAAAGTATATATTCAAATTAATTTTTTAGACAACACAAAATGTTATAAATTTATTTTTAATTAATGCATTTTCGGACTAATAAGGTGAACAAATTAAAGTACAATAATCTGTAAAGACAATATGTTGGTGTACTCTTATTGACCTTTTACTGTCTCTGCTATGACTAGGTTTATACGATGTGTGTATTCACGGTTCTGTGGCAAAACTCGTAGATGGCTTGTTGAAAGGTAAATTGTTATTTGCACTTCGGTATCATGTTAACCACGCCTCTAGGGCACACCTTGCCAGGTGTGACTGTCTATTCGGATCAGTGGATTATAAAACAAGGGAGCATTTAATACACACATTTAAAAATACATATTCAAGTTGGTGACAAATGAAAATAGATCGCCGTGGAATTATTTAATTATATTTGGTGCTATTATTTATTTGAATTCAAATAAATTAATTTACTAAGAAATAAACAATTTTCGGTTAAAGACGAGAAACTTAATTCATGTGTCAGAAAGAAATGATATACACCTCTTGTCCTTGATTTATGTCTCATAAAAAAGGGGAACTTAGAAATTAGAAATAGCTTTACCAAAGCATTTTGATTGTCTTTATTAGGCAAAAAAATGTACGAGAATACTTACATTTAGACTTTTGAAACCCATGTATTAATTAATATCTGAAACTATTTGAAGCAATCTAATTAAAATATTGATCTCTGATTACGTTATACTACATATGTAGTATAACGTAATCAGAGATCAATATTTTAATTAGATTGTATTTGAAGATAACTCTACCGAAGCGGAATGTAATACGTACAAATAAAGAAAAACTACTGTTGTTTTTTAATCTTTGCACATTAATGATTAATTATTGTTATCAATAAGATTGTTCATTTAATTACTTAATTAGTACCTAAAATATGTCTACCGCTTGGCATTAAATCTCGGTGTGGTAGGAAACGATTATTACATATAGATTATATTATTTGGATGAGGATTTGAGCTAGTCTATAAAAACACATTAATTAGTTAACATACATTCGAGACCAAATACAGTTGTTGTAATAAAACTTATATTTTAGTCATGCATAACTGATATTGACGAAATTAGAATAGTTCGTCCCTACATCGTTGTTCTTGAAACAATCATTATTAGTATACATGTAAGTTTCCTGACGTATAAGCGCCATTGAGGATGAGCTCCAGAGAAAGCAGACTAGTAGCGTTTCGTTAGTTTGTTTGTTGGGAAAGGAGAGGAAATGCAACCAGTTGTACAGATAAACGACAGAATAACCATACAAGCATATATAGTCAACACAACCAGAAAGAGTTCCAATCGTTGGACGGGGAATATGAAGGCTTCCAAGAATGAACAAGTGACATGTCTAACTCTGAACAGTTAGAAAACGGACTATCGACATCGACCGCTTGTTCTTGATATTTGAAACTGCATGCATATATACGTATACGATTATGATAGTGATGAGTTCTTGCGTCTGACAAAAACTAAATTCCTTCAATCATGGTTATATCTTGCCATACGTTTATATTGGTTCGTTAGGGGATTACTCAAAATCGTTATTTAAACATCCTGTTTGTGAGATATAGATTCATTTCAATACCGAAATTTCGCCTATATATTAAGATTAACAAGTTATAACACGGAAAAGCTCTGAAGGTTCATCACTCCATTTTGTTTGGGTGTGAACCATCGATGTTAACAGCAATATTAAAGAATAAGATGATGATGGTAGAAAGAACTATGGGCGTCATGTGGCAAATATTACATGCATATCGGACCATGAGTTGTCAATCTGTATGAAAAGATTTCCAATACAACCATATTATTGAGAAGGAATGTTTACATGCTATACTCTCGTACTAATATTACAGGGTTTTGTGGCGTTCACCTTAGACACACATCTTTTTAACGATGTTTAAAAAAAAAGACAGAACCAATTTAATGTCATATTTCCCTATTTTTTTAATATAACTAAAAGTCTTTTATCTGACAAGAATACCCCTATTTAGCGGACAAGCAATTTATTTTTATAATTAGTGTCCGTCCAGTGGCATATATAACAATTGTGATGACGAATTCCGTCCTTTGTTCGAGAACAATCTGATTGAAATATAAATCTGTGATTTTACTATGTCCACAACTTCGATGAACCAAAGCAAGTTATACATCGACCTGTATTTAAATCAAATTGGTTCTCTTCTTTTTCTTCTTTTGGTATACAATAGTCTATCGACATTCGATGATTACATACTGTAGGCATACGTGGACTAGTCTTTTTACAAAACTTTTACCCCAATTTATTCAAAATATATATTTTTTTCTTACGTTCAATGTATACATGTTTATATTTTAAATTGCGCTATAGTTCCGTAACTTTCTACCCAGTCGTATAAACGAATCGTCGACAAGTGCGTTCATTTTTTAAATCAATATTTCTGGTATGTTCCACTCTGTCCTTCACTATTGACAACGAGTATATATTACATTTTCCCAAATTCACCCTTGGAAAAAATATTTAAATAGATTTTATTTTCATCAAATCTTATTTCTTGGGGTATTATTTATATTTTTATGAATAATATTCTTTACACCAGAAATGTTATTTATAAACAAGCGTATGAGTTTAGTAATTACAAGTAAGACAGACTTGTATATTATACATCTGATAGTTAAAAATGGAAAGTTATAAGTTATCGGCCGTGTACACTGATCAATACCTGCAGAAGTGAAACGATGCATGAACTTGCAAGCCCGACAGGAAATCGCTTGAATACCTGGACGTGTCACCTCACACCCCTCACAATACCTTTGGAAGTAATACCTTTAGCCATGCTGGTGATCAGATGAGGGAAGATCAGAATTTATTTGAAAAAAGTTTATTACTTTAAAGAATTATGAACAAATTAGATTTTCGAAAACAATTTTCACGGAACACTTATTTATGATTTCAACTTTGACTTTTTACCCAATTCCAATAGAATGTAGGACAGAAAGTCACAGGACAAACAGTCACAGACAAAAAGTCACGGACAAAAAGTCACAGGACAAAAAGTCACAATTCATTTTTTTCTGATTATTTTCTTTGAAAAAAAATGCTTATTTTTACAAAAATATTTTTGTATTTTTCTTGATGTATTGTATATTAACCAACTTTGTAAGCAAAATTTATCAAAAAAAATATCAAAGATGATCAAATAATTGTTAAGAAAACAAAATGTCAAAGTAGATTGGCACTCAAATGGCTTCATGGTGCCAAAAAATATGTCCTTTGCATGATTAAAATAAAATAAATCTTCATTTTTCAAGTAAAATGATCAATTCCATTAACTTTAATATGAATATATGTATTAAAAAGTAAATATTTCAAGATATTTCTCTTATATATTCCAACAATTGTCAAAAAATTATTTGTGACTTTTTGTCCTGTGACTTTTTGTCCTATCAAATTTGTGACTTTATGTCCTGTGACTTTTTGTCCTGTGACTTTCTGTCCGTTTACCTTCCAATATTAACAGTTTAAAAACAACAGACCATGGTTATTAAAAAAAAATAAGAATATTTTCCGTATCAAGTTAGTTAGTCGGATAAAACAAACGTACGAGTGACAAGATATTGACACGCAATTACGACTACATCGGTTACTGTCGTTTTGTTCCTTTGTGGTTTATAGACATATCGTTGTTATTAATCGAGAAAGAAGACAAAATGGCCGAACGCAGAGAATTGATACTCTAACTTTAAAATCGATGGTGATCGCTTATCTAGCGGAATAAAACTTTAATATCTATGAATTTGAGCATTTTGATACAGAATGAACATAATATCAATTTTTGATTTTTTTGTGAAGTTTCCCTTTAAAGAAGCACCGCTTCAATTATCGACAAAGCATTCATGCATTTGTTCATAATCTAGAAAGAGTTGTTCATACTCTTCAACATGTGTTTAATCTCGGGTAATTTTTCTGTAAAACAGGATTGGAAAGGGGAGAACTAGTCCGAGATTACAAGTCAAAATGAAGAAATCGATGGGTCTCTGTGAAAACTGTTAAAATATGGAAAAATAAAGGTTGCCAGGTAGGTGAAACTTACATAAATGAAGAGATAAATGAAAAATGAACAAATTGATGCCCGATTTATATAATTCCAAGGCCCTCAATTGGCACCAGAAGCGACGAAGCAGCGCATCTATTTTGGGTGGCCAAATATCCACTTTTTGATATGGGACGAGCTCTGGCGTCCCACGGCCCCAGCTTGTCTGTCAAAGCCATTTGTTAGACGTCAGAGTAATCTCGGACTAGGGGAAAACGACATAATGGTTCGAAACTTGTCTTTTGAATTGTATTATAAACCGTCAGCCTAAAGGGAAAACGATACTATTTATTCTGCCATTGACGACAATACTACTATTTTCTAAATTTACCACTTTTTATAATAAAAACCTGGATAAAACAGTGGTGTAGTACTTTATTATTATGTTTTAAGAATTAAAGCCAAATAGTATCCTGACCAATTTCCAACGGAGATTGTTTATGTTATCCATGCAAACCGTTATTTTACACAAAATTTATGAAATTTTGGAAGTCTTTTCGAATAATTCTCTAGAAAATATTTCAATAGGTAAAAAAATTTATAATTGTAAATATACACACTGCATTTATTCATAGATAAATAAAGAAATATTGTACCCTTACATCCAATTACAGCGCTCCTACAATGTAATTTGACTTCCTTCACCTGCCTTGGATGTGTAATAGTACCGTTTTCCCTAAAAATCTGGCTCACTGTGTCTGTCTTAATCAAAGCAAGGTTCATATTCAGATCGCGTTTGCATTTTCTCCGGTTTTAATGAGTACGTTATTTTAGCTACTGGAGCTGATCATTGATTCATCAAATTTTGGCTTTAAGGAGGCTCGAGGGAACAACAAATTCAGCAAAAATTTAAACATATAAATTGTTCATTACAAGTTTTATTGCTTACACTATAAGTTGTAACTTTATGATATGGTAAAAAAAATCACTCCAAAAATCTATTCGTTTTAGCCCCAGATGACTTTTAAATAGGTTTGTGTCATTAAAAAAATCTCCAAATTATCTCCACTTGGTGAAAAAATGTCACTTTTTTTTTTTGCTTTTAAATTGGAATATCTTTTTTAACTCATCGGTGACCTATATTATTATTATTTTTTTCAAATAAGCTGTACTTAAACTAAACTATTGTAAAATTGTAGCAATCTCTGTTAATTTTTTTTTTATTTCGACATTACCTTTTTTTTTCTCTTATTAGTTCAACAGAAAAAAGTACCTTTACAAAAATGCATGCTTTTTTCGATGGCAGATTGTGCGCTCATTTTTGGCGTTTTTATATATCATGTTTGTTTTTGCTCTGCTCCCACATTGTTGTAAATAAAATCACATTTTATTTGATTAACATACAAGTGAGAGGTTTAATTAAGGAGCTATAAAAGTAGGTGTAATCCACCACTTTCTACAGTATGACAGTAGTTTTCATTCGTATGATGTGTTTGAGCTTTTGACTTTGCTTTTTGTTAAGGGATTTTTTCCGTTTTGAATTTTCCTTTTAGGTCGGTAATTTTGTTATTTAAGAATTTACTTTTGTCTATCTAAAAGATAGTATTGATGAATTTATGTCTGTCACAAACCAGGAACACGCTATCCAGGAAGTGCTGTCTGCCATTACTTTGTATCTATTGTTGTTGTATCATGAATCATATAGTTGCCATTTTCTTTGAATAATTTGGTATTTTGCAATCCCGAGACCTTAAAATCAATCACTATATGATTCGGGTTTTACTCATTGGAGAAAACCGTAATTATTTTAATTGTCCATTGGTCTTTAATAGATAGTTGTTACATTGGCACTCATACTACATCTCTATATTTTGTATCTAACAGGTATTCGACATATTCATGTTTCATCGATTGACACATCATATGTCTATATGAAATACAAACGCTTGACAGTTTTCTACAATTAGTGCTACTATTTTTAACTGTCAATCGTACATTTTACACCATCGCTACAGTTTTCAGACTTAAAACTCAGATGTACAGACTAACTACCCTACACAACTTTAATTTTGAATCTAGTTCTTGGTTAGTACCTTTATCTCAGTCCATTTTTGGAGATTTGAACATTGAGGTAAACTACTGTTTCCATAATTCCTAACCGATTGTAAATTTAAAAACAAATAAAAAGTAAAATAACAAAAATAGCATACCGTCAGAGGAAAATTCAAACGGAAAGTCCGTAATCAAAACCTCAAACACATCAAACGAATGGATAACAACTGTCTTTTTCCTGACTTGGTACAGGCATTTTCTTAAATAGAAAATGGTTGATAAAACCTGGTTTGACAGCTAGCTAAATCTCTCACCTGTACGGCAGTCGCATACAATTGCATTATTTTGACAACGATGTATGTACAAATCAAACAGACGTAATAGATAAAAATGTCAAAAATAGGGGAACAACAATCAATATTGATTTATAATCTTAATCACTATAAAACAATGAATTATGTAACAAAGAATAAATACATTGCACATGATCAAAAATGTACGACAAGAATCCAAAAATTTAACATAGTACACTAGCTCAATGGCGGGATGTTTCAAGTCCAGAGCTACGTCATATGTAACCAAAATAATACAACAAGGCATATACACATGGCACATGAGCAAAAACGAAAAACAGAATACCTTTCTTTTAACCATAGAACAATACTAAACTGAACATGATCAAAATGTTTCACCGAACAAAATGGACGTGGACGGATGAAACGTATCCTAAACGGACATGAAACGGATATGGACGGACGTCTAACGGATATGAACGGACGTCTAAAGTACATGAACGGATTTTAAAAAAAAGTTATCCGTTCGGCATCCGTTCGAGCTATCCGTTAAGGTGAGACTGAGGCTTTACGAAGCACTCAAAACGCAGTTTACTAAATCTAAATATCTAAATTTATTTCAGTTTATTTATATTTTGTCAATAAAGTTTTTCCCTGTCAAACAATAAAAAGTTCTACTTACGAATTTCACCTTTATCTACAAGAAGAATGTTTGGTGCTACTTTCAGAATACCACGTCACTATTTTATTTAAATTCAAATGTATAATCATGCCTTTTGTTTTCAGAGCACTTGATTATACTAATTCATTTCTGCATCATGCTAGTTATACACCGGATTATTGAATAGCTTCCTCCTATGTAAATAGATTTGTTTGAATCCAGGTATTGTTTTCAATAATTGGTAATTACAATACAAATAACTGATCATAGGATGTTGACAAGTGTTTTAACAATATTCCAACTGGTGGAACAAACTAAAGAGGAAGTGTTCCGGAAGTGTTTGTATTTGCACATTAACTTTAGTTTTGGTATATATCAGTTACACACATATACCAGTGGTAATGTGCGTCAGTTTTTAATATTAACTAAAAGAAACAAATCACTAATATTTGCAAAGTGTTTACCTTCTATTGTTTGTTAGATAGCAAGCATTAATTAGTAATAATTATATTCAGAAATAAGAGAAACAAATGAGAGAGAAAAAATTAGTTAATTAATTTTTCCAGGAATGTCGCTAAAAAGTTTTTCTTTTAATTGCTTTACAATTTGGAATTTTTTATTTATAATATTGATTCACAATATCGAAACAATATTATTGAACTTAAAGAGAAATCACGATTAATGCATAATAGATAGGTACATTTGCATCTTTCCTGTTCTATCACAACTTTTAACAAACTAAAACATGATACAGCGAAAAAAATAAAAGATATTGTAGTACTAAAAGTTTAAAATGACTGGAAAAAAACAACAACAAATGGAAGTATTTAACGACCTTGACTGGCTATGCAGCCCTCGCACGGTCGACTCGGTGCCCGAAGGCGTTTGGTGGGCGTTTGAATAATTTTGTGCCATCGGTCAGGGAAAAACACAAGTTATTCGATGTTTTAAGACTGTATTCGTGAGAACATATTATAGATATTCTATCGACACTCATAGTCTCGGACGTTAAGAGTAAATAAAGTTATAGTCTCTGTTTTCCCTGTTACTGTTTGCTAATATCTGAACTTTCGATATTTTAACTAACGACAGTGTAACATCTTCACATGTTATAGCGTACCGTACCGCTATCGGTTATTTGTTATTATAGGAAACGCCTTTTTAAAGGAATTTATTGGTGTATAAACTCGAAAAATTCACTTTGAACAAACAAATGATATGCTTGTACGTGACTTGGTACAGTTTATACACCAATAATTTTTTTTAAAAGGCGTTTTTTAGCCTGGTACAGTTTCTACTAGACAATCAACACCAATCGATTCACAACTACCACATGTCATCATCAAATAGCCCTTAATATAAAAAAAAAAAGAAGTTGTGGTATGAATGCCAAGAGACAACTCTCCACCGAAGACCAAATGTTGTATATGTCAGCAATCTAGATCACATTTATGCCTCCAGTAATTATCAAAACCTATACCGCATAGCAAGCGATACAGGCCCTAAATGAAAATTTCAATGTCTGTATGTGTGCCCTTTTTTATTTTTTAGATATTCTTCATTCAAAACATATGTACTTAGACACCTTCGTTTTATTCTTACAGACAGGAGTAATGATTTGTTGTACGTGTAGAAAGACTGCTTGGGCTCTTGGACAGAGACAACCAATTATTTCAGATATATGCCGTATCCCTTAAGTCTGTGGGATTAAGGAAGTAATACCGTAGTATGCAAAATGTATCTATTTTCTTTTAACTCTATGGTCATGAGGTAAGGAGAAATTATCAAGATTTTTAGATTTTTCTTGTTGCTATAGAAAATGTTTGTCAACATAAATATCTTAAAAAATCTTCATTTCTTTAAACAAAATCATGTTGGTTTTTTTTCTAATTGTTGAACACAATAAAAGAGGGACGAAAGATACAAGAGGGACAGTCAAACTCATCAATCGAAAATAAACTGAACTCTGGTGAATAGTTGTCTAACAGGCAATCATGCCACATATCTTTATTTTATATTAACATAATAGAAAACGAATAAAGAGATATCGGTTATAATTTAATGAGACATTGACCCGAAACACCCGCTAAGGAAAAGAAACAATTATTTTTTTTTATATAAAAATGAATACCTTTTTTTAATTTACAAATTAAATCAAATGTATTTAAGGTAATAAACTAAAATAAATAGTTATTGCCAGTGTGTTTGGGTTGTTTTCAGCAGGACATCCTAATCCAACAGTTTAATAACCAAGGAGAGGCAAACATTTGATATCCTGGTTCCCGGTACTACGTTCCAGGTATTAGCTAGTAGTCATATTGGGATATGTGCGATCAGGAACCAGTCGATTTATTTGAATACTTGAATAGCTGTATGATCCAAAAGAATGGTCAGATCCTACTGAGATCGCATTGCAAGAGCTAATTGAAACATAATTGCTGAAGCATGATTGAATACATGTTTCATCTGTTTGGAAATATATCACATTCATAAAAGGTGTACGAGAAAATGGTTTACCTACTCTGCTTAATTATACCCCAAATATTGGCCTACTAGAATATAGGTTTATGAGATGACAATATTATTCCATTGGTAACTAACTATTGACTACTGATAGTTAATATTGTAGTGCCCCCTTGGCTTTAATCATAGTTACTTAAAGGGGCTGTACAATGTAGCTGTCAAATTCATGTTAACCAATTGACTCAAATTCTCATATTCGAAATATAACAAACTAAAACGTATTTCCAAATAAAAGATATATGAAACAGTTTACGATGCATAAACTCGAAATTACGTATCAGCATTTCGTGTGTACTTTAATGTATACGGCTTCTGATTAATGTTTGAATTAATAAGGATGAGCATTTGTAGATCGAATCAGTTACCCAAATTGTGTACCCTTGTTTCATTTTCATGTTAACATTCATTTCCTTTAACTAGCTAAATACGTCTTGTTCATGCGTAATCAATCTCAAGCTAAGAGGTTCAATAGAATTTCATACCAAGTAAATAACTCATTAGCGATGTTTCTTTGCTTATTTTGAATTCTGAACCAAATTGGCTGGCAAAAGTTAGTTCTTATTTCACTATTTCAATTTCATTAATGAATGAACAAATCCGATCTAATTTTTATATACATCTCGTAGCTAGTGTCCCTCTAGAGGAAACACTTCATATGTGATTATGACGTATACCCTATAGCTCTTTTATTCTAACGAATGATTTTATTATTTTCAATTTGAATTGCTGAAATAAAGACATGTATATACATTGCGACAGACACGTGCGTTCGTGCGATTATTAAATTTAGAAATTTTGATATTCGAACATTACTAAAATACCGTTTCTTTAAAAAAAATTCTAGAACTGAAATTTCCCTTTTCAAAATACGAATGTAGACATATTGCCGTAAATCTAGAATCTCTATGCACTTTACCACTATAACACACCACTTTATACATACACGTAGTTGATTTGAAGCAGAGATTAGTACCTGGTTCAACCCACCCCTAGTTTGCAGACAAGATTAACGATTTACGTGTATAAAGATTGAACTTATTCTTGGAAGAGAACAAAACAAGAGCATATTTACTGGTTAATTCCCATAAAACCGTCAGATAAAGGAAGCAATGTGATACTGTATAGTTACAATTAATAAACATAATTTTTCTTAGTTTTCATCGGTAAAGTGGAACAGACACAACGAGAATATGATTATATAAGCGTCTAGAATAAAACACTAAATTATATTCTCTCAGACAAACAGAACACATTTAACAGATTCAGTGTACAGAAATAGACTAAGAAAAACTCAAGATCGGTGTCAGACTTTTGATTTGGGCGTTTAAATACGACTTAGGAAATGCGCTAAAACAATCCAAATCAAATACGATGTAGAATATCTTTGACTAGGTTCAGAATCACATGGCCTGATGCAATGCAACACTAGACGTGAACAGTACGCATCGACAGGATGTAAGACAGTAGTTACTAACTTATATATAGCATAGCAACACACATTTAGTTATGTTTTGATATAACCAATACAAAATCAATGTAATTTTCTTGTTTCGATTGATATAATTTGCCGAATCATCATATTTGAAACATTGCAATTAAAAAAGTAAAGTCGGTGTTACATCAATGAGACATGTCCACATCATTAAAAACGTCAAAAAAATCTATAGAATTTCAATTAAAGCTGACAACTGCAAATGCTTCCAAGAAGAACAGCAAACAAATGTTTTCAAGCAATAATTAATACTTTTGATCATTAGAAATTCATATATCGTTAATTGTGACTGCTATACACACTACTAGCACGAACAGGTTCATTCTAATCATTTGTTTTGAAAAATGAAACCAGGTTCAACTCACCATTTTATAAATTTGAAAAGACCTGTACAGGAATATGATAGTTGTTGTCTTTTCGTTTGAAGTGTTTTATCTTTTGATTTTGCCTTTTGATTAGGGACTTTCAGTTTGAATTTTCCTAGGAGTTCAGTATATATGTGATTTTACTCTAAGCTTTTGAAAATAAGACGTGCATAAAGTGAAAACATGAGTGAATCTTGAATGTTATACAACCATCAAAAAAGAAATATATAAAATCACTGAAACCGATTCTAAGAAACAAGTTATCAAGCTTCCTAATTAAAATTCACAATGGTTACAACAAAAGTATATCATTTGGCAAATTACCAATTTTTTTTATCCGGTTAGTTCTGTAACAGTATTTTAAAACAATGCTTAGGACTATTTATGACGTCTTTACACAAAATCTGGTGAATGTGTACTGATTTGAGATCTGTACTTTAAAAATATTTTACTGACAAATCTACTGAGTTCAGATATGTATGCAGGAAATTAAACACTCACTTTGGATTTGGAATTTTGTATATTACGACAATCACATAGTGAGAATTCTATTACAATTAAATATGAGATGTAAAGGAAGTGAAGCTGCCTTTCAATGTTATCTAAGGGACAATACGAGTATTCAAGATGATGTTTATATGGGGGAAAGTTTAAATAAGCTGATTTATATTCCGTTTGTACTTTAAAACGTATTTGTTCTATCATTACAACGATATTATTTAATGAAAAGTATCAGCCAAGGCCATTTACATGCATAATTTTTAACATCAAAAAACATTTCTTACGTACAGTAGTTTTGCCGGGAATTTTTTTTAACATATACACATCATTTGTCTACAAATAAATCTTGTACATACGAAAAGATATATTAAACAAATAACCTATGTGCACTTTATCTTTATAGCTACTTAATTTCAACACAAAAATGCAATTAGGACTTCCCTTAGGCCGTAAACGATGCTTTATAAACATGGAATAACCCTATAAGTTATGTTCATCCGAAGTGCTTTTTTTTGGATTTACCTTTACCAAAAAAACGCTCAAATTATGTAAGTTTACATTTTATTATACCTGAACAAGGCCGTGTTCACACCAAACGCCGTGTAGAGAAAACATGTTTACAATTATTTTAGTGTAGTGTACACTGGTTTCACATTACATTTGTTCACATCTATACACCTTGTTTAGCAACCTGTACATAAGATTTGTTCCCACTTGTAAACTATATGTCATTTAAATGTTCATTACGTAGAACTTAATTTAAAATTTTTGGAAATTTTTTCTAGCGGTAAGGGAACAACCAATTGACTTCAAAAGGGGGGGGGGGGGGCGGAGGATGGGAATGGAAATATTCCGATCTCCAATTTGATAAAAAAAAAAAAATGGTCATACAGATGATAAAAAAAAAATGTTCTGAATCAAGAGTGTCCCCATACATTATAGTGTTAAATATTGAAAAAAAAAGTATTTGATAAACAGCATCGAAAAAAAGGAATAAAAACGTACGCGCGAAAAAAAATCTGACTCAGATAAAAAAAATAACTCTCCCCCTTTTTTTTAAGTTAAGTGGTTGCTACTTTAAGAAAGCCATTTTTATAATTTGCAGTAGTTTGAATATACAAGAGAAGTCTCGATAACGCATTAGAAAACGTTAGCTGCAACAGCGTGCTTACAGCCGAAAAAAAAAAGGATTGAGATATTAGGGATCACTACATTTTTATCTTTTCTGTTCGTTTCAAATGGTATTTCTTCTCCAAGGAGTATTTGGTAAAGGAATAGGGTAGCGTTTTTTTTAATATTTATTTTACGTGTTATTTAATGGATCTGAGATACTAGACAAACATATCATTTGAAGACCTTTTCAAATGAATTAGGCAACAATTATTTACTTCATTTTTTGTGGAGGGGGAGGGGGGGGGGGGCGTGAGCTATTGATTTTTTTCAGGACAAATTTTGGTGACAAGTCGAAATCAATTTTAGCATTATATATAGTGGCAGATGAGGGTGAAACAAACAATTTTTTTTCAGGGCCAAAAACTGGAAACTTTTTTAGTTTCCAAAACAAAATCCATAGCTCACCACCCCCACCCCCCTTGCCTTTATGTTTTATACTCAACTATAATAGCCCCCTCCCCCCTCCCCCGAAAATCAATTGGTTGCTGCCTTATGGGTTCGGCAATGATGCTGCTTTGAGTCTTGATTAGGGATTAATTAAGTACGTTAATTTTTTTTAACAAAAAAAATCTGTAAAAATTTAGACAACTTATAATTATCAAAAATATCAATTTTACTCAAAAATAGTTTCCTCCTTAAATATATACACGATAAAACTAATGTCCTAAATGCCTAGTTTTGTGTACACTTAACCTACACAAGGCCTACATTGACTATCGACTATGTGTAGGTAAAACATGATTTAAACTACATGTAAACATTGAGTTTTATCAATGGGAACGCAATTGTGTTTAGTTTATGTGTGAGTTACACTAACACAACACCAACTTTAGGTCAATGTGAACACGGCCCAAGTGAAGCGTAAAATATGATCAAAAGGAACATGAAACATTCATCTAAGGTCACTTTTGACTGACGGACTTTAAACCTTATTGTCTTAATACTTTTAGTTTATTAACGAAAAATTTAAGAAAAAGTTGTTCTATATAAATCGTGTCCTTGTGGAAGTACCACTGAGTAGACGATCATCGACTATAACAGTCTATGTCTACTTTCATCATGAACGCTCATTTTCTAAATTTTGAAAACCAAATGAACTTAACATGTGAAGCGCTATATTACCAAAAGGAACACAAACAATTGGGAAATTCATCTGAGGTCATTTTCGCTTGGGGGAGTTAAAACCTTAATGTCCTAATAACATCTTGAGTTTATGGAAATACAAAATATTCATTGTATTTACAAATCTTGTTATACCGCAGCACTGACCACTAGGTTAATGATTTCTTTAAAAGTGTACCAACAGTGGTATCGACACAGTGCTATTAAATTAATATAGATGCATGATTTTTTTTATTAGTTGTTAGTGGCTTTGAACTAGCTGGCAGATAACTGCGAACACTCTAAGATCTGTTCCTAGTGTCTTTTTGTTGTCGGGACGTACAAGTACCCGGCCACGTTCAATTGTATTTTTGTCCATTTGATGAGTTAAGCCTTTTTCAACTGATTTTTATAGTTCGTTCTTATGTTGTACTGTTATTGTCGAGGATTAATAGAGACTATCACAGTACGCGGGAATCATATATGTACTTATACGCGTAACCGCTCTCTATATGTAACGTCATGGTTGCTATGTGTTAACGTCATTGTATTCCAGCATAAAATCATCCATTTGTATAGACGTCTTTTTCTCAATTCATAACACAACGCAAACTACAATTATACGATCACGAGATTGGTACCGAGACCAGGATAAAAGATGGATTCGTCGAGAATCAAGTCTATTCGAGCTGGAAATAGAGCTGCTGTCACGAAATTCTTCAAGAAACTAGATAAGCTGAACACTGATTCGGAGATGGATATTGACATTGCAGGTCCAATTATTGACGCTATAGTGAAAAAACAAAGTGCAATTCTTAAACTGGGTGAACAGATTTTGGTAAATACATCGGATGAAGATCTAGAAGTTGAAATCACAGATGCAGATGAGTATGATTTAGAGCTTGAAACGCATTTACGCCGTTATAAGAAAGTAGCACAAACAGTTACACGTACATGAACAGAATTATCTCACGAAAGTATCCCAAACACAGGCCCCGTCATGAACATGCATGAAGTCAGTTCCGAAACCCGTCCTGTAATGAACACATAATTCATCCCAAGATTTTCGTCACAAACTAGTTCCCTGTCTAGTCAAAATCACCGCTTGCCGAAGCTAACCCTATCTACTTTTTTCTGGGGATATTCTTGAGTGGCAATACTTTTGTGAGTCGTTTGATAACACAATTCACAGCAATCATACACTTACTGATGTCAAGAAATTCACGTACCTACAGTCACTTCTAGATGCAGATGCTATGAATGTCATAAATTGTTTAATAAAGGCAACAGTCAAGCGCAAATTATCACAAAGCCGTGGAGTTATTAGTAAATCGCTTTGGAAAAACACACAAAATTGTGAACGCTTATATGGAAGCTCTTTTAGATTTGCCAGCACCCTCATACACATTAAATAGTATCAGTAATTTTTCGGATAAGTCAGAGGTTTATAGCCGTGGACTAGAATCTTTAGGACAGTGCCAAAATACATAGGGTTCCCTGTTAATTCAAGTTATGCTTGGTAAGCTCCCTGATACCGTAAAAAATAATATAACAAGAGAAACCGGAAACGACGACTGGACTCTTGGAAATCTAAGAAAAGCAATACAACGGGAAATATCTATTCAAGAAGCCAGCACTAATGGGAGTGAGACTTATGATATACCTACCGCAAGTTTCCATGCCGTAATTGGTAAGAAAAATGGAAATTACGTAAATAAATCAAAATCTAAAAACTATTCTCAAAGTAAAATGTGCAATTATTGCAATGATCAACATTTTCCTGCAGAATGTAAAAGTTCACCGACAGCAAATCAAGAATGGAGATTGTTAAGAAGAGAAACCTATGTTTCAATTGTTTTGGTAACCATAAAATATCCGAATGTAGGTGGAAAAACACATGACGTACATGTAAAAGTAAGCATCACATAAGTTTATGCAATGAATCTTCAGTTCAAAAATCTTAGAGTCAGAATATTACAAGCAATACAGAAAACGGCACGCCAATCATGCATACATCTGCTAAACAGGAAAATTCTACCGTCTTTTTGAAAACGGCAATCGCTCCAATATGGTCACAGAATCAGTACGCCGACGCTCACATCCTTTTCGACGAAGGAGCTCAACGATCATTTATGACGCAGGAAATCGCCGACAAGTTGAACGTCAAGCTAGACGGAAAGGAAACCCTCAACTTATCCGTCTTCGGAAATTTTGACAAGAATATTCGTCACACATGAGTAAAGCCACAGTGTATTTAGAAGCAGACTCAGGAGAGAAAATACCTTTGCAGGTATTGATTGTACCTACCATAGCAGCGCCGATTCATAATAATCGCAGGTACATTGCTCAGCAACTTAATAATTTGATGGGGCTAAAACTAGCCCAACCGTTATCAGAGGATAATAGCTTTGAAATTTCTTTACTCAATAGAGCAGACCACTACTGGGATGTAGTCAAGGATGATATCGTTCGAGGCGACGGACCGACAGCGATGAGCTCAAAAATCGGATATTTGTTATCTGGACCACTTACATGTACAAGAGGACAACGCAATTTACATATGATGCACATCTTATCTAGTCACACAAAAGAGGACTATGATATTGAGAGATTTTGGAAATTGGAGTCCCTTGGTATACAAGACACGACAAACTTAACACAGAGAAATAGAACATCAAAGAATTTTCATCAACATCGATAACATATGAGGATGGAAAGTAGGTTGCAAAACTTCCATCCTGAATTACCGACAAACTAGATGATTGCAAGAGCAAGGACCCATAGAGTCGTTAACCGCTTTAACCAGGAACCAAACGTATTTAAAATATATGGCGACATAATTAAAGTGCAGGAAAAACGTGGTTTCATCGAAAAGGTAGAAGAGAAGGAGGACGAGCCATAGCGCATACACTACATACCGCATCATCCCGTTCAAAAAGACTCTACAACTACTCCGATTAGAATTGGGTATGATTGCAGTTGTAAAGAGAACACAAAAAGTCCGAGTTTGAATGACTGTCTTCATTCATATCCGCCAATTTCAAATAACATAACTGAGCTACTTACCATATTTCGTACTCAGAAGTTTGCAGTGACAACAGATTTCGAAAAGGCATTTCTGCAAGTTGGACTTCATAAATCTGACCGTGATGTAACTTGCTTCTTTTGGTTAATTGATCCAACAGATTCAACCAGTCCGTTTACAACTTCAGTCTTATTCGGAGCTACATCCTCATCATTTATACTGAATACAACTTTATTAAAACACTTTAAAGAGAATCCTAGTCCAACAGCTTCAGGAATTACACAAAACTTGTATGTAGATAATGTTTTCACTAGTTTTACTGCCGAAGACGACTTAATGCAATTTTACCGAGATTCTAGGTATTTATTACAGAAAGGAGGCTTTAACCTCAGATCATGGAACTCTAATTCTTACAGACTACGAGAACTTGCTGACACAGAAAACGAACTAAATTCCAGTAAAGAGGTCAACATATTTGGAATGTGATGGAATTTAGCGGACGACAAACTTTTATTTGCAGAAGTAGACATATATTCAACCATGGTAGATGTAACAAAAAGAGAACTATTACGACAGTCGTCTAAAATCTTTGATCCGCTTGGCATACTTAGTCCCGTGACAGTGAAAGCTAAGATACTAATGAAGTCACTATGGAAATGTAATTTTGGATGGGACGAACGCTTACCTGAAGATGTAACTACGCAATGGACTATATAATACTTTATCTACAGATCTTAAAGATACAAAATCAGTTGAACTTTCCAGACTATTTAACAACGATGAATTATCGCCGCAAACAGCTAGATTCACATTTTTACTTATGCTAGCAAACAAGCTTATGGAGCATGCGCGTATATTGTACAAGGAAAACATTCGCAATTAGTTATGGCTAAAAACAGAGTTGCACCGCTTAAAGTAATTACTTTGCCGCGATTGGAGTTGATGGGCGCCGTAGTTGGAGCGAAATTAGGTAAACATGTGTCGAATATTTTAGGAATTACAGAAATAACATTTTGGTGTGATAGCCAAATCGTTCTGAGTTGGTTGTATTCGTCGAAAATAAAAAAAAAAACACACTTATAGCAAATAGAATTACAAAAATCCGACAACTTGTGGAAAATAAAACTTGGAGGTATGGTAACCCCGCCGACTATATTACGCGCGGCATGTCTTCGTCTAAGTTTTTGAATAATGATACTTGGTTCAACGGACCGAAATGGCTTACAAATGAAGAACAATGGCCGCATTGGGATCGAAATTCAGTTGCTATGACAACAATAATAGACAATGAAAGTAAAGAAATAAACCGGTAAATTCAACAAAATGATGACAGATTCACAGTTGTAAAGGAAGTCATCAATACAGAGAAGTTCAGCAGTTATCCGAAACAACTTCGTATAATGTCTTACGTTTTGCGCTTTATAACGAATTGTAGAACACTTTCACGAAATAGGAAATACCAACATTTAGAGGTAGACGAGATTCAAAATGCTTCACTCGTGTTGATACGGAATTTACAGCAAACTATATTCATGAATGAATTCCAAAATATTGTTTCAAAGGATACTAATCGACTACCTATTGTACGTGAGTTGCGATTATATATCGACGAAAAAGGACTACTACGGTCCGGAGGAAGAATTGACAATGCGTTCGCTAGCGACACAGTGAAATACCCTTATTTCCTTTGACAAAACACCCATTGACAACATTATATATTTTGGACGCACACAAACTACAAAATCACAGTGGAATAAATAGGACAATTACGTTAATTCAACAGAAATATTGGATACCGAAAATCCGACAAAGAGTGCCAACCGCATTACGGAATTGTGTTCCCTGAATGAAGATAATTAGCCGACCGTATGTGGTGCCTGACCCACCACCGCTACCAAAGGATCTTCTTGCAGATGACCCGGCATTTAGCGTCACGGGAGTTGATCTTACAGGAGCGTTACATGTACGAAAAAATGGGCACAAGGAACTTATGACAAAAGCGTACATATGTCTATTTACGTGCGCCTCAACCAGAGCTGTTCACATTGAGTTAGTTCACGATTTAACGACACATTCATTTTTATTAGCTTTTCGCAGATTTGTTAGCCGTCGATCTTTAGCGAAAATTATGATATCTGACAATGCTTCTACGTATAAATATGCAGCATCAGAGATTTGTCAAATATTCAAATCAGAAACTGTGCAAGGAAAACTTAGTGAGTTCGGAACAGTGTGGAAGTTTATACCTAGCAGAGCTCCTTGGTACGGAGGATGGTGGGAGCGACTTATTGGACTCACGAAAACTTCGCTCAAGAAAACATTAGGACGTGCCTGTATCGACTTAGATATGCTACACACCGTTGTTACAGAAATCGAGTGCACACTGAATGACCGACTACTGATGAAAAGGATCCAGAACCATTAACGCCGTCTCATCTTTTGTATGGCTGAAGATAAAAGATACTGCCGTATCCTTCAAATGACCACAGCGAATTTAAAGACACTAGAAAAACACTAACTTGCGCTAAAACGTAACAAACAACAACAAGAATTACTACAACACTTTCGGACGAGATGGAAGAAAGAGTACCTAACATCACTACGGGAATTCCACAGAGCCAGTGGGAGTAATTTACAGAGGATAAAGACCGGGGACATAGTACAGATTCATGATGACTCGCCTAGAACTGTATGGAACATTGGTATCATCGAGGACCTTGTGCGTGGTGGAGACGGTTTAGTGAGATTAGCAATAGAACGTACAAAATTTGAACTTACGAATAGACCAATCGTCAAATTGTACCCACTAGAGATAATTTTCTAATGACAATGATGAATCTCAAGTACTTAGAAGAAGTGTTCGTTTACAAAACCGCAATCAGAGACTGTAATTATAATTGAGAACAATTTTCAATCGCAACATGATTCAGAGATAGTTTTATTTGTGATTCATAGACTTTAAAATTTCAAATATTTCATTTCTTTTCATTTTATAGATACATTTCGTAATTAAGATAAATTGCTCATTGAGACTTTAATTGCACAACTCGCGGCCCCGAGTATGTCGAGGATAAATATAGACTATCACAGTACGCGGGAATCATGTATGTACTTATACGCGTTACCGCTCTCTATATGTAACGTCATGGTTGCTATGTGTTAACGTCATTGTATTCCAGCATTAAATCATCCATTTGTATAGACGTCTTTTTCTAAATTCATAATACAACGCAAACTACAATTATACGATCAAGAGATTATACCACTGTCCCAGGTTAGGAGAGGGTTTGGATCCCGCTAACATGTTTAACCCCGATACATTATTTATAGGAGCTTGTAATTCAGTGGTTGTTGTCTGTTTATGTGTTACATATTTGTATTTTGTTCATTTTTTATATAAATTAGGCCGTTGATTTTCTCGTTTGAATTGACATATTGTTGTTAATGTCTGTTTAATTTTGGTCTCTTGTGGACAGTTGTCTTATTGGCAATCATACCACATCTTCTTTTTTTTATAACAATTCATTTCGAGAATCCAAATCTTGCTGATTTTATTTTACAATCGTTTTATATTAAGGGTACGGATGTTGTTTTATAAACATTTGCATATATATTAAATGTATTGTACAATGAATATATAACATTGATGGTCGTATGTTTATAGCACATAAGGTATTCTGTTAAATGATAATACTGAGGGAAAATATATTCTGTTAAATGATAATACTGAGGGAAAATATATTCTGTTAAATGATAATACTGAGGGAAAATATATTCTGTTAAATGATAATACTGAGGGAAATGGTATTCTGTTAAATGATAATACTGAGGGAAAAGGTATTCTGTTAAATGATAATACTGAGGGAAAATATATTCTGTTAAATGATAATACTGAGGGAAAATATATAATACTGAGGGAAAATATATTCTGTTAAATGATAATACTGAGAGAAAAGGTATTCTGTTAAATGATAATACTGAGGGAAAATATATTCTGTTAAATGATAATACTGAGGGAAAAGGTATTCTGTTAAATGATAATACTGAGGGAAAAGGTATTCTGTTAAATGATAATACTGAGGGAAAATATATTCTGTTAAATGATAATACTGAGAGAAAAGGTATTCTGTTAAATGATAATACTGAGGGAAAATATATTCTGTTAAATGATAATACTGAGGGAAAATATATTCTGTTAAATGATAATACTGAGAGAAAAGGTATTCTGTTAAATGATAATACTGAGGGAAAATATATTCTGTTAAATGATAATACTGAGGGAAATGGTATTCTGTTAAATGATAATACTGAGGGAAAAGGTATTCTGTTAAATGATAATACTGAGGGAAAATATATTCTGTTAAATGATAATACTGAGGGAAAAGGTATTCTGTTAAATGATAATACTGAGGGAAAATATATTCTGTTAAATGATAATACTGAGGGAAAAGGTATTCTGTTAAATTATAATACTGAGGGAAAAGATATTCTGTTAAATGATAATACTGAGGGAAAAGGTATTCTGTTAAATGATAATACTGAGGGAAATGGTATTCTGTTAAATGATAATACTGAGGGAAAAGATATTCTGTTAAATGATAATACTGAGGGAAAAGGTATTCGGTTAATTGATAATACTGAGGGAAAAGATATTCTGTTAAATGATAATACTGAGGGAAAAGGTATTCTGTTAAATGATAATACTGAGGGAAAAGGTATTCTGTTAATTGATAATACTGAGGGAAAATATATTCTGTTAAATGATAATACTGAGGGAAAAGGTATTCTGTTAATTGATAATATTGAGGGAAAAGGTATTCTGTTAATTGATAATACTGAGGGAAAATATATTCTGTTAAATGATAATAGTGAGGGAAAAGGTATTCTGTTAAATGATAATACTGAGGGAAAAGATATTCTGTTAAATGATAATACTGAGGGAAATGGTATTCTGTTAATTGATAATACTGAGGGAAAAGGTATTCTGTTAAATGATAAAACTGAGGGAAAAGGTATTCTGTTAATTGATAATACTGAGGGAAAAGGTATTCTGTTAAATGATAAAACTTAGGGAAAAGGTGTTCTGTTAAATGATAATACTGAGGGAAAATATACGCCCTCTGCACCAAGTGTCGTCCATCGTTTAGGAATCATAATATAAAAAATGTATCGAAGAGAAAAAAATTCATTTTTGTACGTTTATCAATGACTATTTTGTATATGATGTATGAACTAAACAAATGTGATGAGTACATAGCTGCTTACATCTATTCCATTAGGTTTCTATGGATAGTTGTCTCATATGTTCTTTTTGTTTATAGGATGAAACAGGCGACAATAGTTTACTGATGTTTAAATCGATGAGCAGAAACAAATAAAGATAACAAACAAAAAATCATGGGATCGCATGAACTCCAAAATCACTACTACTATCCACGCACTATCACTCATGCAAGTTTTAACTCAGTCATAATGTCAGTATAGGGAAAAAGGACACAATCGGTAAATCTACAAATCGGAGGATTGTAATTGTGTCTTAGGATGTGTGACTACGAAGACATGTCGCTTAGGAGTTAGGACACCAAAACATCGTATCATTCAGCTAACACGGGATGATTACCATTAAACTGATGCAATGTCGATTAAAATCTTTCTACCTCATAATTTTGTAAGTGCAGTTTGTTATGTAATGAGCACAACTCTGTTAATGAAGTCTTTTCAGTGTGATCTCGTAAGAACGAAACGTTTTAACTGACATTTGTAAATGCCATACGATGGTGCTAAAGGTATGTTACTATTAAAAAAGGAAGGATGATAATTGGAAAGATGGATGAAGTACATAACAATACTTGCCTTTTAGATTTACGAAAAAACACAAATTGACTTAGTCAAAATGTAGTACAAAAAGAATATACTATATTTAATCTGACAAAACAAAGTTTAAATTCTTCTTCTGTAAGTGAACGACTAGAATTGAATAGTTATGTAACGTAACAGACACTTTTTTGTTATTGAAAAGAAAGCTGTCATCTCAGACATGTTAGACAACTAAATATACAATAAATGGGATCTGATCCATATACTATTATATAATACCTATTTTATTTGCTATCGAAAGTAAAATTAGAAATTAATACCAAAGCGAAAGTATAATACACTGGTTGTCCTTAACAACAAATATATGACGCAAACTTTAAACATGAAGTGTGTCGTCCTAATTGTTTTCATCTTAGGAATATTAGTATCTAGTGGAGCTTGTGAAGAATCACGAAAGGTATTTAGCTTTTAATAACATGTTATTTCAAAACATAAGTCATAAAGGTTTTAGAAATAACAATAATGTAGTTAATCAACATTAAGAATCAAAAGAATATACTAATATGATGCACGTCACTAACATATCATTTTCGTCCAGTAATTTACTAACTCTGTGATTGTGTGTCTCCAGTGGAGTTACTCAACATTACATGACAGATGTAATATGGATTAAGATTTCTAAACAAGAGATCATCTCTTGATTCCTTCTGTATATTTGTCCTAAATAGTTACTAGCCTACAAAGGGAGTTCTAATAAGTCTGAAAGACTAACGAAAATACAAAGTCAAATTGAACCGCAAAAAAGTAAATGATGCAAAATGTAATCTGGATATATATATGTCGTTAAATGAATTTGAATTCTTCTGTTGTAAGTCAACTACGAGAATCGAATAACGACGTAACCATGGTAACTAGTGTGGTTTAATTTTGTTTTTATATACATTTTACTTTTACTTTCGATACTGTATAAACGTGTTATGTTTTTCTGAATATCTAATATAGGTTATATCACGATGTATGATGAGTTTAACATTTTCTTACTAATGATTGATTTTATGTCATGCTTGTTGCATCAATGTGCCAAGATATTGGGAGAATCGAAATCACAAATATATTTAATCCTGTTAAATTCAAATGCATGTCTTAATCGACATTTTATAATACAGTGACTGTCTTTGGTTTCCTTCTGCCAAATTTGTATATCTTTTTGTTTAAGAATTCACCAGATCGTCTCTAATGGATAGCTATCCTATTCCTTTCCTCCCCTATGGTGTCATTAGCACCGTAATCAGCCCTTCTGTATTGGGATGAATTATCTTTGATATGATCACAATTATAAACTTAGTGTTGACAAAACTTTTATTGTTTTGAAATACTACGGATTTTCTCTTATGACCCAGCCAAAACAATTTCGGAATTTTGAATCGACTTTCACTGATATTTTTTATAGACGAAACGCACGTCTGGCGTACAAAATGTCAATTCTGGTATCTATGACTAGCTTATATCTACATGTATAATATTTCACAACAAAGGAAAGTAACTTATCGCACAAATAGAAAGTAAAATCACACAAATACTGAACTCAGAGGAAAATCTAATCGGAAAGTCCATAATCACATGGCAAAATCAAATGACAAAACACATAAAAAACGAAGGGACTGTCATATTCCTGACTTGGTACAGGCATTTTCAAATGTAGAAAATGGTGGATTAAACCTGGTTTTATAGCGCTAAACTTCTCACTTTGTTGACAGTCTCATCAAATTCCGTTATATATACAATGATGCGTGAACTAAACAGACATAATAAATAAAATAGTCAAAATATGGGTACAGCAGTCATCTACGGGGCGCCGAATGGGACTCTTGTGGTTTTGTACAAAATTCAATTCTGTCATAACAAAATCATTTTTGTCTTACAAAACTATGTGCTACAGACTTGTTTTGTGAGAACTTCACAAAATTCATTTGTGTAGACAAAATTCATTTTTGTCATGACAAAATTCATTTTTGTAGACAAAATTCATATTTGTCATGACAAAAGTCAATTTTGTCTAAAAGGTATGCAAATATAAACATATTTGCATACAAAATTGACTTTTGTTACCTGATATGGAAATTAAATCACAAAAGTCAATTGTGTGAGGTAAGATTCAATTTTGTGAGACAAAATTGACTTTTGTGAGACAAAATTAACTTTTGTGAGACAAAATTGACTTTTGTGAGACAAAATTCAATTTTGTGAGACAAAATTCAATTTTGTGAGACAAAATTCAATTTTGTGAGACAAAATTCAATTTTGTCAATTTTGTTGAGACAAAAGTCAATTTTGTTAATTTTTTTTGAGACAAAAGTCAATTCTGTCAATTTTGTTGAGACAAAAATCAATTTTGTTGAGACAAAAGTCAATTTTGTTAATTTTGTTGAGACAAAAGTCAATTTTGTTAATTTTGTTGAGACAAAAGTCAATTTTGTCAATTTTGTTGAGACAAAAGTCAATTTTGTGACGACAAAATACATTTTTGTGACGACAAAATTCAGTTTTGTAACAACAAAATTGACTTTTATGTGACAAAATTGACTTTCGTGAGACAAAAATCAATTTTGTTGAGACAAAAGTCAATTTTGTTGAGACAAAAGTCAATTTTGTTGAGACAAAAGTCAATTTTGTCTCACAAAAGTCAATTTTGTCAATTTTGTCTCACAAAAGTCAATTTTGTCAATTTTGTTGAGACAAAAGTCAATTTTGTCAATTTTGTTGAGACAAAATTCAATTTTGTCAATTTTGTTGAGACAAAAGTCAATTTTGTCAATTTTGTTGAGACAAAATTCATTTTTGTCAATTTTGTGTAACAAAAGTCGATTTTGTATGCAAATTAGTTCACAGAAACCAAACTAAACTAATTTGAATACAAAATTGACTTTTGTCGCCCAATTTTCAAATTAGGTAACAAAATTCAAGTCTGTGTAACAAAAATGAATTTTGTCATGACAAAAGTGACTTTTGTCCGCTGATAGATAATTTTGTATGACAAAATTTTAAATTTGTAGTATGATACAAATTTTGTTAAACTGAACTTATTTTTGTTGAACAAAAGTCACTTTTGTCCGTACAAAATTGAATTTTGAGTACAAAACCACAAGAGTCCCATTCGGCGCCCCGTATCATCATCGTGTAACAATTTTAAAAGGAACAATTTAACAGAACACAAAAACATCTATCTACACACGCATTCATTAATTCGCGTGTCTGACGTCAGAACAGTATTCTTTAAAAAAAAATAACTATACTTTATTGTAGACGCACTCCAACAGTGCCATTGCAAGGAAGATAGACGTGAAAGCGTTCCTTAAATTCGCTTCTAACGCATTACAGTTTGTCGCTGGCGGTATAATGAATCTTCCAGGTGTAAAAGTGATAACAGCCTGCATTCCAGAAGCATACTGTTTTTACAGTAAATATGATGATCCCGATCGAAACGTAAAATGCTCTATGTATGTCATAAAATGTCTGTATAAGCAGTTTGCTAACATAGGAACTTGTTTGTATGATCTGGCCGCAGACACAGGTATCGATTTTTATTATAATGGACTAAATTTTTATAATTATGATCATTTTACAATTCTTTCAGACGCTCTTGTTTGTAGTGGTGTTGATAGATGGACAATAAATTATTTGACAGAGATGTTTAAATATTAGATACCACAAAGAACTTCTTGTACATATGTTGGTTTGTTTTTCGGTTTATTTACCTTATAATACTCAATGTTTTACCTAATATGTTGTAGTGTGGGTGTTGTTGTTGGTTATATAGCTTATAAATCATGCCGGTTTTTAAAGAAAATAATGACGAAAAGTATGGACAGGTAACTGCTTGATACGTTAAAATTCAAAATGAAATTTTAAAATCAAAACGGTTTACATATCTTTCAAATAACGTATTTAAGAATGGGTCCCAAGACATAAGTCCGTTATTTATTGTTATTTTCATGGAAACAAATCCCTTCATTTCCGTTATGGCATCACACAACTTTCAAATACTTAAATACTGTAATTATAACTACGATGCTTTGTTTGCTTCATTGTGATATCGTGTCATTCATATTTAGATAGAAACAACAGTTTAATAAAACATGACCATTTTAATTGCAGAAATATTTCTTAACCTAGACAGTTGAAATTGGTTAACTATCTTTGTAGGAAGGCTTGAATATAGCTGTTTTATCAGTAATATATTTTGTTTGATTGATATTATGTGCTTTTCTATAAATTGTATTATGTGCTTTTTATGATGAGTTTATTTACAACCACTGGTCGAAGCCACTGCTGGTGGAGATTTATTTCCCCGAAGGTATCACAAGCCCAGTAGTCAGCACTTTTTGTGCTGACATGAATCATCATTGATATTGTTATAGCTATAAATTAACTGTTTACAAAATTTTGAATTTTTTGAAATAATAAGGCTTTTCTACCTCATGCATAGATTACCTTAGCTGTATTTGGCAACACTTTTAGGAATTTTGAATCTCAATGCTGTACAACTTTGTACTTTATTTGGCTTTTTCTTTTTAATTTTTTTGGATTCGAGCGTCACTGA
This sequence comes from Mytilus galloprovincialis, assembly GCF_965363235.1. Taxonomy (NCBI): domain Eukaryota; kingdom Metazoa; phylum Mollusca; class Bivalvia; order Mytilida; family Mytilidae; genus Mytilus; species Mytilus galloprovincialis. Next base: position 78,559,579 of record NC_134843.1, read on the forward strand.
TGAGTCTTTTGTAGACGAACCGCGCGTCTGGCGTACATACAAAATTTAGTCCTGGTATCTATGATGAGTTTATTTACAGCCACTGGGTCGATGCCACTGTTGGTGGAGATTTATTTCCCCGAGGGTATCACAAGCCCAATAGTCAGCACTTTTAGTATGTGGTTATTTTACTATGTTATGTGATTTCTTTGTTATATCATGGGTAAATACATCTTATATGAGGTAGTGTTTATTATATTATGAGAAATTGTTTATGATATGTGTTTTATTATAATTATATATCAATGAATCAATGAATGTGTTTGTAGTTAGATGTTTTTGACTATTTTATTTATTATATCTGTTTAGTTCACGCATCATTGTAAATATAACGGGTCATCAAAGTGAGATGTTTAGCGCTTTAAAATCAGTTTTACTACATCATTTTCTACATTTGAAAATGCCTGTACCAAGTTAGGAATATGACAGTTCTTGTCAATTCGTTTTTGATGTGTTTTGTCATTTGATTTTGCCATGTGATTATGGACTTTCGGAATTAGATTTTCCTCTGAGTTCAGTATTTTTGTGATTTTACTTTATGTTTATTAGTCCCCTACCGACGAATTCGAAGTGGACTTTAGGTTTGCAAACTGTCTGGCTGTTTATCTGTAAAATCGTAAGTCCGGCAAATCATTTTTCAACAATTTTGTTCTTCACGCTTGAAAAAGTTGATTTTATAATTAGATTATAGTTTCAATATCACAAACTAGTCAAACAATTTACTAAATTTTTTCATCGGTATAAGGGCATCATGCAGACTTCTTATACGTTCAGGTATTTCAAATCCAATTTTTTATGAAATATTCTTTATAAAGCACAAAAATGTCAGTATTCACCTCAGAAACTAACAAAATCATCAAATAGAATTATTAAGAAGGGATATAGTTACGATACTGTTGTCAGGTCATTAAAGATTGCATATTTTGGCGTTAATATTGATACAATTATATGGTCTTTGCATCGGAACTGAACACATTTATTCAAAAAACAGTTGTTGGCATGACACGGGTTATGTTCTTCTCATATATGTAATGATGGTATGATACTAAACCCCTAACGAGAAGGATTGTGCCTGATATTCATATGATGAAATCATAATCTTTCAATCAGTTTAATTGAAGTCTTGAGCTGGCATGTCAGTTAACTGCTAGTAGTCTGTTGTTATTTATGTATTATTGTCATTTTGTTTATTTTCTTTGGTTACATTTTCTGACATCAGACTCGGACTTCTCTTGAACTGAATTTTAATGTGCGTAATGTTATGCGTTTACTTTTATACATTGGCTGGAGGTATAGGGGAGGGTTGAGATCTCATAACATGTTTAACCCCGCCGCATTTTTGCGCCTGTCCCAAGTTAGGAGCCTCTGGCCTTTGTTAGTCTTGTATTATTTTTAATTTTAGTTTCCTGTGTACAATTTGGAGTTTAGTATGGCGTTTATTATCACTGAACTAGTATATATTTGTATAGGGGCCAGCTGAAGGACGCCTCCGGGTGCGGGAATTTCTCTCTACATTGAAGACCTGTTGGTAACCTTCTGCTGTTGTCTTTTCTATAGTCGGGTTGTTGTTTGTTTGACACATTCCATCGTGACAAGTTAAAGATCAAGTTCGAATGTTGGTCCTATATGATAATGTTATGCAGAGTTATTGTGTTTGAACAAAGACAATTCACTCAAATAATGAGTTTTTCTCACTTTTTTTATTATGCTTGAAGATATTGATTTGATGATTGTTATACAGTTTATATACAAGTTACAGATTAAGTTTGGTCTGGGGAATATTATGCAGAGTTATGGTCCTTGAACTTAGAAAATTCACTGAATTCACTCAAACAAACAGTGTCTCCACACTTTTTTTGACCATGCTTGAAGATATTGATTTGATAATTGGTATATAGTTTTGTCATGACGAGTTACAAATCAAAATTGAATTTCCGTTCTGATGATTTTGTGCAGAGCTATCATGGTCCTTGCACATAGAAAATTCACTTAAATAATAAATTTAAAAGGTAGGGGACTATGCATTGCGTTGCAATACTATCATATAAAAAAGAAGATGTGGTATGATTGCCAATGAGACAACTATCCACAAAAGACCAAAATGACACAAACATTAACAACTATAGGTCACCGTACGGCCTTCAACAATGAGCAAAGCCTATGCCGCATAGTCAGCTATAATAGGCCCCGATAAGACAATGTAAAACAATTCAAACGAGAAAACTAACGGCCTTATTTATGTAAACAAATTAACGAAAAACAAATATGTAACACATAAACAAACGACAACCACTGAATTGCAGGCTCCTAACTTGGGACAGGCACATACATAAATAATATGGTGGGGTTAAACATGTTAACGGGATCCCAACCCTCACCCTAACCTGGGACAGTGGTATAACAGTACAACATAAGAACGAACTATAAAAATCAGTTGAAAAAGACTTTACTCATCAGATGGACAAAAATACAAGTAGACGTGGCCGGGTACTTATACATCCGACACAAAAAGACGCAATGAACAGATCTGAGAGTACTCGTAGTTATCTGACAGCTAGTTCAAAGCCACTAACAACTAATAAAAAAATCATGCATCTAAGACTAAACTATCAATCCGTACACATCCAACATCCAATGGATTTAGTGTAAAGACGTCATAAACAGCATGACCTTGTGCAATGCCAAGTTACAGGTATCGACAGATTGTAGATCCATGAATATGTATATGTATATAACATACTAGTAATATTTAGTTAGCTTTTAATTTACTGATAACAAAATCAATATTTATACCAATAAAAACAATATTCAATGATCTTATTACAGTGTTGAATAGGTAAACTTTTAAAACAAGTTTATTTAAAGGAGCGACAAGTTTACATGGATCATTTCTAAATTTCCGGGCACGGTTAACAACATTTCCGTAAAAATGAGGATGTGCTATCCCGTTTGAAATAAGTTTTCTACAGGTACAAGTTCAAACTTCAAAACCAAATCTTTATATCTATGGAAAAATTTAGTAAAGGTTTTAAGTAATTTATGGCAACGATATCCCTGGTTTAATAATTTACCAGTAATACATAGGTTGCGTTCGTTAAAATTAAAAACGTCACAACAGACACGGGCATAGCGAACAAGTTGTGAAATATAAACACCGTAAGACGGTGCCAAAGAAACATCAGCATCTAAAAATGGAAAATTAACAATAGGGACCGAAAAATCGTCTCTTTTGTCGTAAATTTTAGTGTGGATTTTCCCGTTTAAAACCGAAATATCTAAATCCAGGAAAGGACAGTTATTACCGAAAAAATTTGATTTATTTAAATAAGTTCCTTGGGGTAAATTTCAGCAGTATATTGAGAAAATTCTTGATTATTTAACGAAAAAATATCATCAAGATAACGGTAAGTGTTGTTGAATTTATCAATTAAATGCAATTTCGACGGGTCTTTACTAAGTTTAGTCTTAAACTGTGATTCGTAACGGTACGAACACAAGTCTGCTATTAAAGGGGCACAATTAGTTCCCATGGGGATACCTACAACCTGTCGATAAACTTTGTTGCCGAAACGTACATAAATATTATCAAGGAGAAAATTAACAGCTTCAATCATCTCATCACACCTCCAGTAAGTATATCTAGCATATTTACCTTTCTCATTTGAGAAGAAGGCTTTAAATGAGTTGCACATTCAGCTTTACCAAACGACCATTTAATTAAATAGGAAAAATTTTGTTTAGTAAGATAGTGTGGAAGTGTAGTGTAAAGAGTAAAAAAATCTTAACAGAATCTAAAGGACCATCAAAAGCAAGTCCAAAACATCCAAAGAATTTTTTACACTCCAAAAATGGTTTATACCACTATGTTCATATATTTTATTACAATAGTTTATGATAAGCTCTTTAATAGTAGTTAATGAACTAGTTAAGAGCACTGAAAGATTAGTTGTAGAACACTTACTAGAGGCGGAGATGAAACGATATCTAAATGGCTTTGTGTGTAGTTTAGGTAGCCAATACATAGTAGGGACCTTCAAATGTTCAGAAGAAGCCTTAAGCTTTGATGTGGTTGTGATATGCTTGTTTACTTTATGACTCTCTGTGGAGCGGATGGACTTGAATGTAGATGAATTTAAAATTTCATTCTTAAGAACGTCCGTGTAGTATTTACGGCATACCACCACCACATTGGCTGCTTTGTCGGCCGATACAAACACAAATCGCTTTGAAAGTATTTGAAGTTTATTTCTTATTCTGGAAATAGGTGCATTATGTACTCTATTTTGTTATAATAAAACACTCATGCAACCACGCATCCCATATTGCGGATAGGACCCGACACAAATATCAATTTCGTGTTTCGGTAGTTAAGCTTGGGATGGTCATTTTAAGATGCATTATTTGAATATAATCAAATATGAAAATTATTCATGTTTATATTGATATATTTATATTTTAATTCTTCTTCAATATATCTAGTTTTTATGACAGATCTACCATCATCAGGGGTCCAACTGTCAATTTAATGTTACATTCTTTAACTTTGATCTACTAAGCATATCTCCAATACTTTTATGTTTGCTATACGCAACTATTGGTGCTGTATTGAATATTTGTACACAGTCTTCGTCGAACTGTAATACATGCCAGTGTTTCATTATACGTTTCTTTATTTTACGTATATATGGATTATATTTAGTTATTAAAACTAACGGAATACTTTCCCTCTTTAGATTTGTTTTGTTGTAATAAATCAGTACGGTCAATTGATAAAGCATCAGTAATACTATCATCTATTTCAGCGTTATCATAACCCCAATCTAATAATTTCACTTTGAAATTAGTTAGATTGTTTATTAATTTGTTATGGTCACTTGTATTTCTAATTTGCCGTATTGCTTCATCTTTAATAAATCCTCTGAATACATGCTGTGAGTGACAGCTATTTCTGTGCAGAATCTGTTTCTTTAAAATGTATTTCAAGGTCAAGGATGCCATATGTTGTAAATCGTTGACCTTTAATTACATCAACATCCAAGAACGACATTTTATCGTTTTTGATGTCATAGGTGAACTTTAATAAGGGGTTATAATCATTTGCCTGACGAAAAAAATCTATAATTTCATCTGATGCTCCATCATATATTATGAATCCATCGTCTCTATATCTGCCATGATAGAATATTTTGTCTTTATATTGAAATGCAGAAATAGTTTGATTCATTATTTCAAACATAATAAAATTGAGAAAGGAAATGGTGAATATGTCAAAGCGACAACCACCCGACCATAGAGCAAACAACAGCCGAAGGCAACCAATGGGTCTTCAATGTAGCGAGAATTCCCGCACCCGTAGGTGTCCTTCAGCTGGCCCCTAAAATATGCATAATAGTACAGTGATAATGGACGTCATACTAAACTCCGAATTATACACAAGAAACTAAAATTTAAAATCATACAAGACTAACAAAGGCCAGAGGCTCCTGACTTGGGACAGGCGCAAAATTGCGGCGGGGTTAAACATGTTTATGAGATCTCAACCCTCCCCCTATACCTCTAGCCAATGTAGAAAAGTAAAAGAATAACAATACGCACATTAAAATTCAGTTCAAGAGAAGTCCGAGTCTGATGTCAAAAGATGTAACAAAAGAAAATAAATAAAATGACAATAATACATAAATAACAACAGACTACTAGCAGTTAACTGACATGCCAGCTCCAGACCTCAATTAAACTGATTGAAAGATTATGTCTTCATCATATGAATATCAGGTACAATCCCTCCCGTTAGGGGTTTAGTATCATACTATCATAAAATATATGAGAAGAACATAACCCGTGTCATGCCAACAACTGTTTTTTTTAGAAATAAATGTGTTTAGTTCCGATGCAAAGACCTTATCAGTGAATCAATGTTAAAGCCAAAATATGCAATCTTTAATGACCTGACAACAGTATCGTAACTATATCCCCTTTTAATAAGTCTATTTAAAGGTTTTGTTAGTTTCTGAGGAGAATACTGACATTTTTGTGCTTTATAAAGAATATTTCCATAAAATTTTGGATGTGAAATACCTGAACGTATAAGATGTCTGCATGTTGAGTTATATTTACGAATTATTTCCTTATACCGGTGATAAAATTTAGTAAATGTTTTGACCAGTTTGTGATATCGAAAACCCTGGTGTAATAATTTTTCAGTAATACATAAATTTCTCTCGCTAAAATCTAATACATTGTTACATACACGAGCGAATCGTACAAGTTGAGATATATAAACACCATAAGATGGTGACAAGGGAACGTCACCATCTAAAAATGGATAATTAACAATAGGAAATGAAAAATCATCTCTTTTATCATAAATTTTTGTATTAAGCTTCCCGTTTATGATATAGATATCAAGATCGAGGAAAGGGCAGTGGTCATTGTTATCATTAGCTTTATTTAAAGTAAGTTCTACAGGATAAATTTCTTTAGTATACATACTGAAGTCGTCATTTTTTAGAGCCAATATATCATCCAAATATCTAAAAGTATTGTTAAATTTTTGTATCAAATGTTGTTTTGATGGGTCTTTGCTAATTTTAGTCATAAATTGTAACTCATAACAATACAAAAACAGGTCCGCAATAAGTGGTGCACAGTTAGTCCCCATTGGAATTCCAATAACTTGACGATATACGGAATCTCCAAAGCGAACAAAAATGTTATCAAGTAAAAATTCAAGTGCATAAATAGTATCAAAGCATGTCCAATTGACATAGTTCTTTTGTTTATTGCTACTAAAAAATGATCTAAAAGAGTTTGAACATATGTACTCGCATTCCGACTTTTTAAATGCCCAGTTAATTAGGGATGTGAATTTTTTCTTAATAAGAATATGAGGCAAAGTGGTATATAGGGTAGAAAAATCAAAACTTTGAACAGATTCAAAATCACCAATATATGCATGCAATTTATCAAGTACTTCCAACGAGTTTTTGACACTCCAAAAGTAATTAATTCCATTATTTTCAAAGGCCTTATTTGAACAATTTATTATCAGGTTTTTTATTGTACCAAGTGTACTAGTAAATAAGTATGTCACAGATTTCCGGTGATATTAAATACCGTTGCTTTTATAAAAATTCTAGAACTGAAATTTCATTTTTCTATATAGGAATGTAGACATATTGCCGTAAATTTAAAATATCTATGCACTATACCACTATAAAACAACATCTTATACATACACATTGTTGATTTGAAGTGGAGTTTAGTACCTGGTTCAACCCACCCCTAGTTTGCAGACATGATAACGATTTACGTGTATAAAGATTGAACTTGTTCTTTGATTAGAATAAATCAAGAGCATATTTACTGGTTAATTTCCATAAAACCGTCAGATGAAGGAAGCAATGTGCTACTGTATAGCAAATGTAATGAACATAATTATTCTTATTTTTCATCGGTAGAGTAGTAAAGAAACAAAGAGAATATGATTATCTAAGCGTCTAGCATAACAACACTCAATTATATTCTCTCAGACAAACAGAACGCATTTATCAGATTCACTTTACAGAAATAGACTTAAAAACACAACATCGATATCATACTTATAATTTGGTACGCCTGTTGGTTGTGTCGTTTACATACGACTCTCGACTTATATTTTTTCCAAAATGTCCTGCACCAAGGCATGAAAATGGTAGTTGTTATCTTATAGTTTGTTTCTGTGTGTGTGTTACATTGTCGTTTGTTTATGCTACAATTTAGTGTTTCTGTTGTTTTGTTTTTTTCCTCTTATAGTTGATGTGTTTCCCTCGGTTTTATTTTGTAAGCCGGAATTTTTTTTAATCGATTTACGACTTTCAAACAGCGGTATACTACTGTTGCCTTTATCTGTATTGAAACACACATTTAGTTATGTTTTAATTTATCAAAAACAAAATCAAGGTAATTTTTTGGTTTCGATTGATATAATTTGTTGACTCATCATATTTCAAACAGTGCATGTAAATTAAAAAAAAAACAAGTTGGTGTTACATCAATGGCCAACAACTCCACATTATTAAAAACGGAAAAAATATTTATAACATTTCATAAAGAGCTGACAGCTGCAAATACTTACAAATACTATTAAAAATATCAAACATGTTTTGAAGCAGTAATTAATACTTTGAAACATTAGAAATTCAGATAACAACTAGAATTGTAATTGCTAGCAATAACGGATGGCACCCTCGTTTCCTCATTGGCAGGGTAATGGCAGCTATTTTAAATTTCCAGAGTAAAGGAAGGCACACATGTCTTTTAACATTACTGTAAAGTTTCAATTAGTTAGGAGCATTTTGGAATTGTTTACATTTTTGCTGTTTGCATGATCACGGCGGTCATTTTTAGAAATTCTAAAGTCAAATGGGACATCTGCATATGCCAGTCAATACATGTTTGTGTATGAAGTTCCATTAACTTTTTGAGCATATCGATATTTGACATTTTTGCTGTTTCCATGGTACCTGCAGCCATCTTGAAAATACCCCGATTTCAAATCTGCACATGCTGCTTAATATTCTTGTATAGTTCCATAATCATTGGTTGATAGAGTTTCATGATATAAGCTGGACAAAAAAAGAGGAAGAAAAAAAATAGAAAAAAAGAAACGCAGAATAACAATATGTCACCCCAACTCCGTTGAGGGTGCTCTTATTATAAAGGCTGACATATACACCTTACTAGCACACACAGAATCATTCCCATTATTTGATTTGGACAATAATACATGTATTCAAGTTAAACTTTAAATATTAGTGAATCATGAATCTTACACATTCATTAAAAAAGGAATGTTTAAACATACTCAAACAGATTCTAAGAAACAAGTTATCAAGCTTCCTAATTAAAATTCACTATGGTAACCACAAAAGTATATCTTATTTTCTTCATTTGGAAATACCTGTACCAAGTCAGTAATATGACAGTTGTCCGTTTTGAATTTTCCTCGGAGTTCACTATATTTGCGTTTTACGTTTGGCACATTACAAAGTTTTGAGTGTGCGAGTACAAGTAGTTCTATAACAGTATTTCATTACTTTGTCTAGGACTATTTATGATGTCTTTATATAAAATCTGGTGTCTGTGTACTGATTTGAGATCTGTATTTTATTTTTTACTGACAAATAGACTGAGTTCAGATGTGTATACAGGAAATTAAACACTCACTTTGGATTTGAAATGTTGTGTATTACGACAATCACATAGTGAGAATTCTATTTCAATTAAATAAGAAATGTAAAGGAAGTGAAATCGTTTTTCAATGTTATCTACGGGACAATACGAGTCTTCAAGATGATGTTTATATGGAAAAAAGTTTAAATAAGCTGATCTTTATTCCGTTTGTACTTTTAAATCTGTATTTGTTCTATCATTAGAACGATATTATTGAATGAAAAGTATCAGCCAAAGCCATTTACATGCATAATTTTTAACATAAAAAAAACATTTCTTATGTACAGTAGATTTGTGGAAGAAAAAAATTAACATATAAACATCATTTGTCTACAAATAAATCTTGTACATACAAAAAGATATATTAAACAAATAACCTATGTCACATAGTATGTGCACTTTATCTTTATAGTTATTTAATTGCAACACAAAAATGCAATTAGGATTTCCGTTAAGCCTTAAATGATGATTTATTAAATTAAAATAACGCTACGATTTATGTTCGTCCGAACTACAAAAACACGCTTTAATTTGGAGCCTATGATGTATTAGAAATAAACAGGTAAAGAGTTAAATATGGCGAAAAGAGACATGAAACATTCAGCTGAGGTCACCATTGCCTGCGGGACTATAAACCTTATTGTCTTAATAGTTTATTTTTAATTGTTCAACGAAAAATTAAGAAAAGTTGTTATAAGTGTGTCAGTACAGAAGCACTGCTTAGGTGATGATACCCACGGGACTAAAAGTTACAACGACCCTATGTTAGTGAAAGAAATAACACTATTTATTGTGTGCCTCAAAATCGCTCTTCATGGATTGACGTTCATCAGGAACGCAAATCCCGAACTTTAGAAATAACTCTTAATGTTTGCATCCAAATCACTTAAGTTGGTGATTTGTTTTACAGTAGTATTATTATATGTGTTCGAATTTGTTTTATATAAATTTGAATATGTAGTAGTATTGTAAAACGAGTATGCAACATTTAGGGTCTTTTGTTTATTGCACACTTATAAGAACAAATAATAATGTGATGATCGAAATGAATACTAGAGTCAAATCACCTGCCGTTCACGAAAGCGACACATACAAATGTTGCTGACGTGGTATTTTAAAAGGTGCACAATTGTTATATCAATTTATCCTGTAATCAACAATAATTGTAACGTGACGGTACCCAAATTGCACCTATTTTGACAGTTTTTTCACCTACGTTTTTTTATGATCAAGAAAAAAAATATCCATACTGTGTTTATTTTGTAGCCTTATCCTTCTTTATTGTATAGGTACACCAATTTAATTTTGAATCCATATTGAGTCATAAAAAAAATGGGTTTGAATCAACCTCCAAACTATCCATGATTCTGTAATGAGGAGTACCCAAATTGCATCCATGCTTAAATTCACATCGTCAAAAGTCTAATAACCGAGCTTTTGTTTAATTTCTTCAAATATTTTGAACAAGTGGATATTAGTCCATGCTTACTCTTCATATTTTACGAAATGAATACTTATAATATATTGTATTTGCTAATTTTAAGAAGATGACGCTTTGATGACGTCGCATGATGACGTTTTCGTACATTTTGCTTTTTCAGTAAACAGTCCATCTGTTGATAAACACTGTGAACGTTTTGTGTATATCTAAATATGTTTACCTATGTTAAAAGACGTGCATAGTATCAAATCATAAAAATACAAAGTGATTAGTCTCTAGGAAATCTTGTAGGATTTCTGTTGCTATTTTTTCTAAATAGGTGCAATTTGGGTACTCGGTGCAATTTGGGTACCCTTACGTTACAGATTTGTGGCAGTTGTGATAAAATAGACAGTTTCTATTTAGTTTGCGTTTGTTTTTGTAGTGTTCAGTCTTTCTGTGTTCTTTGTTTTCAATTCATAGTTAATGTATTTCTCTGGGTTCATAACCCGATCTGTTTTTGCTCAATCGATTTATTCGATGGTCTTATAATATGCACACGTCTTCTCGTTGTTCTATCTTCAATTGCGAGAAAAACAAATATAGAAAACTGTTTATCTTTTGGTTTGCTTTAAAGCAATGTCAATTTCTTTAAACAAATATTTGTGAGTTAGAATTGGAATATTTGTGCATGAATTGGTTTCTTTTTTAATATAGTCGGAAAGTATATATTTTCTTATATTGACTAAGAAACAGGATATACAATCGACGAGTTTTGCCTTAATTTTGGATTTAAAATGTCTAATTTTCCCTAATGTTTGTTTTATATTTACTTAAAGTTTCTTATTGTGTTATGCTTTTCTGTTATGTTGATATTATACAGATGTATAAAGATTATTTATAAGTTATTGCTCACGGAAAATATGAACTTTTAAAACTGTTTTAGATTTAAAATGACACTGACAATACAGCGCGTGTAAACGTTCGATACACATTGCACCTTAGTGGTATTTGGCATCATGCTGATGTCGAGTAAATACCGTTAGAGTCACAATCCTCTTCAGGGTCTAACCAATTTTAAAATTTGTACTTGCTGCTTCTCCGCTAAGTACATCGATGTTAAATACGTTTTTCTCGTTCAGATATGCATATTAAAGTTACTACTAGACAACCAAGCCATATATCAGTGCCTTTGTTTTCAGATATCCTGTAATCAAAAGATATGTACCTAGATGCCGTCTTTGAATTCTTGCAGACAAGCGTAATGATTTACTGTATGTGTATCAAGACCACACTAGCTCTTGGACAGCGACAATCTATGCTTTCAGACCTATGTAGATTCCCTTAAATTTGTCAGAAAAATAAAATAATACCATAGAATATAAAGTAATAGGCAAAATAACGTTATTTTAATGAGGATTCTCAGGTAAAGAAACATTTTAAGCGTCCTTGATTTTTCTGGTTGCTTTAGAAAATATTAGTCATTTTACAATATTATAAAACAGCTTGGACTGATCTTTATTTTTTTGTGCCTTTAATTGCCAAAACTATGGTATCGTTTTTTTAATTGTCGTTAAGGCCTAACGTTGGTGTATAATGGGTCATATCAACTTAAATTGAATTCAGGTGCATGATTGCGTAATAGTCAATCACGCCACCTATTATTTTTATATTGATGTATAATGTTAATGATAGCCGCAAATGGTCAGTTTAAAATTCTTGTCACAACAGTATCAACTCTTACCATATGTCTGACATAATTTAGCTAATATTTGAGCTAGAAGTGTTAAAACAAAGCCATATTTGCAATATTTGTATGTATGCGATACCAGTCTGATGTATAAATTCACTTAACAATTTATAGAAATGACTGCTAACATCTGAATTTTCCATAACTTCCAAGAAAAATTATTGGTTTCTTTATAAGGACCTTTAAAATCATAAAATCATAGCATTTACAAGTTAAATTATTTTGTTTTTTTGACCCACGGGGTAGACTTTTTTCTCTGTTTTTTTTCCTCTGTGGCCTAAAAATCCCTTAATTATTCTGCTGTTTCTAGCAATATGGAATATTTAGTACATATTCAGTATAAAACACAATATTGTTAGTTCTGTTAAGATATTTTTATATTTCTAACTTGTATTTTTTAAGCTGCGATGACAAAAAGCAGATTTAGGCGTTACGGCTTACTTTTCGGTTATCGACAGGACAAAACAGCCCACCAATAATATTCAGGAAGGTAAGGTCCAGGATTTTTCTTAATCTTAATGAAATATTTATAAACTTCATATTTGAGTAAATTTCTTTAAAATCTGTGCGATAAACCAAGTTTGCTTAAATTCAGTATGTTCTCTTTTTCACCCAATTAACTGGAACATGCACATTCAGGTAAACATGGTGTTTTCAATCATTTATTTCTTTTGAAACTAATTAAATCGTTTCTATTGTCATGTCATTAAAGATGAAATTTTTTGGAGTTAATATTGCTTCCCTAAAAGGGTCTTTGCACCGAAGATAAATACATGTATACTAATAAAACTAGTTGTTGGGATGGTACGGGTTATGTTCTTCTCATATATTTTATGATTGTATGAAATAAAACCCTTAACGGGAGGGATTGTGCTTAAATTTCATTTGATAAAGATCTAATTAGTTTAATTGAGATTTGAAACTTGCATTTCAGTAACTGTTAGTAATCGTTTGTTAATTTATGTTTCATTGTCATCTTGGTTAGTTTCTTCTGTTACCTTTTCTCACGTCGGAATCGGACTTCTGTTAAATTGAGTACTACTGTAAGTATTACTGATTATATTCATCATTGGATAGTGGTATATGGGGAGGATTGAAATCTCAAAAAACATGTTAAACCCTGCTGCATTTTTGCGCCTGTTCCAAGTCAGGAACCTATTGTCCTTCTTAGTCTTGTATGATTTTTTTAAGTACAGTTCATTTTCGGAGTTATTTGACGTCCATTTAAACTACACTTGTTCATAGTTATGCTCTTCAACTTTGTACTTGTTTGGCTTTACAACTTTTTTTTTATCTGAGCGTCACTGTTGAGTCTAGTGTAGTCGAAACGCGAGTCTGGCGTATGAAAATATTTTTCCAATGATTAAATTTGTTCTTTAGACTCTTTTGAGTACATTTGAACAACAAAATGGTATATGTTTTTTTCAAATTATCATTGCTGTTGCCTTCATGGGAAAGCGTGTATCTGAAAGTCTCATCTACCATTTAACATTTTAAATTAAAAGAAATAGTTGTGGTATGATTGCCAAAATGACAAAGGAATTAACAACTGTAGGTCAACATACGGCCTTCAAAAATAAGCAAAGCCAACACCGCATAGTTAGCTATACAAGGCCCCGAAATGACAAATGTAAAACAATAAAAATAAGAAAACACTACCGGCCTAATGTATGTACAAAAACATGAAGGAATCACAAATATGTAAAACAGCTACAAACGAAATCCAATGAGTTACAGGCTCCTGACTTGTGTCAGGCACATACAAACTGACGGACTGATACATCTTAGCGAACCCTCGCCCTTACCTGGGACAGTTGTTTAACAGAACAACATTAGAACGAATTTTAAAAATCAAGAGAAAAAGACATAACCCATCAAATGGATACAAATAGCAATACATGTAACAAAACATAGATTGGACGTGACTGAGTACTTGTACATCCCAACAGCAACAAAATCTAAGTGCAGATCTGAAAGTACTCTTATTTACTGACAGCTAGCTCAAAGGCAATATAAATTAATAAAAAACTCAATCATTATAAGAATAATTGTGCCATACAAATAAATATTTCCCCTATGACAACCATAAAATGTTATCAGTTGTAAGGTGAACCTCATGGTTTTTCTTGTAACTAGATATGACATTGAACACGTTACAGTGTCGACGTGCCATGGTGCACTTTATGGATTGCCATTGCGCTGTTTTTTTTGCATCTTTAATTTCAAGTTCAGTACAATTCATTTATTGTAAATTACACGGAAATTCCTTCAAATGTATACAATGTATCTAAGAACGTCAACACTCACTTTTTACTTCTCAAGGACAGAGAACGATGATCACACAATGAGACCGTTGTTTTGGTATAGAACTTTTATATGCATTTAAGGGAAACGCTGCATTCCTTCAGTGTTATTCACCATATAGTTATAGATACTTATACCGGTAACTGTTCCACTAATCCACAGAAATTATTTTTAAAGGAGAGAGCGAAACTTTGTTCCGTTTGTATAATCAGTCTGTACTTTTATTTTGGTAGGTTTTTAAAAATATTTTATTAAATGTCAAATGTTAAAAGAGCCGTTATTATAAAAACTTTTGAAGTCTCCAAGATATAGTAAATCTGATCTAATGCCACCAATTTTCGAATTTTGGGTCAGTCGACTATAATGTTACATAATGCATCTTATAATCACTATATTCAGCAGATAAATGATTTTATAACTTTCCGGGCGTTCTCTAATACGTTAATAAATGAGCAAACACTATACACCTATTTTAAATAATTGCATCGGTCATATTTCTTGAGAAGATAATGAATAAGACTTTATATGTATTCTTATGTCTAAATTAGTTTTTTGATTTATTGGTTTTTTGTTTGGTTTTTTTTCATCCAGTCTGCAGCGTTCGGAAATATTGGCCCTCAATAATGTCAATACTCTCCGTACTTTAATTTGGCTTTTTAACTTTTTTATTCAAGCGTCACTGGTGAGTCTGTTGGCAACGAAACGCGCGTATGTTGTACAAAATATTTTTCTTCTGGTAACTATGTTCAGTCAGGATTCTACTTCGTCAAAATTATCTCCCCATTACGCCAGTTCATTTACACAATCGTAGAAATGGAAGCCATTGTAGGGATGACGCGCTTCGAATTTTGCTCTTGGAAACCGATGAATTTATCCACATTGTACCATTACGATCCTTATATGTCAGTTGTATTTTAAAAGACAAATGTATCAACTAGGTAGTGAGCATCAGTTAATGATCTTGTCTGTATTGATTCAACTTAAAACTATTGTCTGATCGGTTGTCAGGTGGAATTTTTGAAAAGTCATAAACATTTAAAAAAATTTTAATTAAATATTTCGTGGAAGGGCAGACTAGATTTTTTTAGTGATTGAAGACTATAAACACTAGTTATTACACACAAAAAATTATAATTTTTCGAAGATATGCATTTTCATCATCCAACTTGAAAGACTGTCGTCAAGTACATTTAGTAAAAAATAGCTATTCGAACACACTCTGTTTTTGTGATTCATTAGATAGGTATTTCACTTGACCCATATATTTCATCTTTTAGTACTGTGATTTTTATGTTATAAAGTCAACCTGTAGCTTTGATATATAAAAATGATAGAATCTGAAGCGAGACGATGTATGAAATATTCTTGCTTTGTACGATATCAAGACAAAATATTCAACTCAAACACGCCCTAACATAAAAAGGTGCACTCAATTTTCTCTTTTCGATACTATTGTTACCCATTTTTTGTAATTTGTTCTTGAGTCACATAATGGAAGGGCAGACACGAAAATTACTGAACTAATAGATTGATATTTTTTCCGTCCGCGGTAATTTTTTTTTAAATCGGAGGTTATGCATTTTTTACATCCAACTTGAAAGATAACCCATGTCGTCGACTTGATATCTAATTGTTCTGCTTAACTATGTACTAGATAAATTAAAAACTTAGGCAAACGGTGTTTTTAAAATAAAACACTTCGTAATTGAGAAGAAATTTGTAATTTTGTTTGTTTCTATTAACTTTAAAAAATTTTGTCACTATAGTAAACATTACAGTACACATTTATCGCCTTCTCTAACAAAGAGGTTCGATTCTTTTGTTCTATTTCAACCGAGTTTCCGACTGTGTTGAGGTAATTCAGTATTATGTATAGTGATTTTTTTTATTATAACGCGTTATTTTCGCTTTCTACTATACCTGTACAAAAGCTTTTTTTATCCAGTGTTGTACAGATCTTTGGACACATTTATAGGAAAAGCAGCCTGTAATTCAGTGGTTGTCGTTTAATACTGTTTTATGTTCATTATTATGTACATAGTTATGCCGTTAATTTTTCGTTAATTTTTCATACTTGGGCTTTTTATAAATGACTATGCGATATGGGCTTTGCTCATTGTTGATCGCCTTACGGTATTATACAGTTGTTAATTTTTTCATTTGGTCTCTTGTGATGAATTGTTTTATTGGCAATCTTACCACATCTTCTTTTTATATTATAATTCGTTTTATTCTTTTTATGTATTACTAGTATACGAAGTGAAATTACAAGTCCTTAACAATAAATAAATAAAGTATTCCAAATCAATATATAATACTTCTTTTCTGTCTTTTTGTAAACGTGTATGTCAACTAGTAAATGATGACATTTAATTATTAATACATTCAATTTTAGGTGGGCTTTATTCATGTATAGAGACTTAAATGAAAACAAACTTTAAGATAAAAAGAAATAAAAAGGAATTGATCTAGCCTTCTTTTATACATATACATATATTTATATCGTTATGCAACATCAAGAACAATTAGACAGATCATATATCGAAAATACAACGAAAAGTCGATATCAAAACAAAATGATATAAATTGTTTTGTTCACGAAAATTTAACAGCTGCTGCCTTTGTATTTCATTCCAACAAATATGTGATGGCAGTATTTAACATGAAACATCTTATTTTTCTATTTTCAATACTTGGAATGTTTGTAACTGGAGGAGTTTGTGGAGGAGGGAGAAAGGTATTTACAATTAACTGAAATATATTTTGAAAGAAACATCTAATTTAAAATTTACATATTGACATTTGCGGAAACTAGGTCTTTACCGAGGATTACATTTTGACTTCAATAACAGTTGAACAGGGGACACCTCAATATACAATAACAAAAACCAACATTGTAAAATTTAAAAAAAAAACTTTATCAGGTATGTATGTCTTTTCGAGGATATTCAAATGATGAGCATATAGTCATAACAGATGTTACTCAGTGTCTTTGATATCGCAACAAAGCCAATCAATTCGTTTTGGCCCCAGATAACTTTTAAAATGTTCATATCATTGGAAAAGCTCCAAATTATTTCCCTTTTGTGCAAAATGTCATTTTTGCATTAAAATTGAAATATCTTTTTTAACTCATCGGTGACCTATATTTTCAATTCTTTTTCTTCAAATAAGCTCTACTTAGATTAAACAATAATAAAATTTAAAGGACTTCTGTAATTTGGTTCGTTCTTTATTTCGATAATACGTCTATTTCCCTTATTTGTTCAACAGACAAAAGTACAGTAACAAAAACGCATGCTTCTGTCGGAGCTAAAATGAACAATGACCCTATTGTTTTATTTTAGTTTTTCTATTAAGTGTATGCTTAAGTTCGTTTTCCTTAGTTGATTATCCCTTTAAATACTAAGTTAGCGGAAATATTTTTTTTAATTGTCTCAACCTAGCCACCTCAACGATAACATACTATAGTTCAAAGGACCCTACTTAAAATGTTACCTTTAGTCTAAAGCAAAGGCGTGAGGGCATACGCATCGATTTTTTTTTCTTGATAATGTCTCTATGGGCAAACTGTCACACACCTAGGACTAGGATGAATAATTTGCTTATAGGTAGCAATTAAAACTTGGTTCGTCTAACAGTGTAAATATAAACCATGCAAATTTAATAGTATATATGTTTGTTTTAGACATTTACCAGTGCAGATGGATTTGACGTGAAAGCCTTCTTCAGGTTCATCATTGCGGTAGTAAAATTTTTCGTTAGCTTTGTGATGAACATACCCGGTGTAAAAATAGCAATACCATGTATTCCAGAAGCATGGTGTTTTTTCAGTGACTTTGATGAACCTGATCGAAACATAAAATGTTCCATGTATATCATTAAATGTGGAATTAAGCAGCTGGCTGGTATAAAAACGTGTTTGTATGATTTGGCTGTAGACATAGCTATTAATATTTTTATTTATAGATTTAATTTTTATAATTATGATTATGTTACAATTCTTGGGGACGTTCTTGTATGTGCTGGTTTTAATGAATGGGCAATGAATTATTTGAAAGATAAGATGAAATACTAGATACCACATTAACCAGTGCTACTTTGTTTTTTCATTTGTTATGTAATGTGTAAATGATTTCCAGGATAATGTTGCCGACTTAATCTTGTTAATGTTTCACTGTAATAATTAATGTTCAATGTGTTATTGTTGTTCTTTATTTTGTTTGTTTTTGATTTTTTTAATACTACTATGTATGTTTCATGTGATATAGTAAATATCTTGCTGGAAAAAAGAGAATTATGAAATGTTAATTGTTTTGCCACTTTTAATTGAAAACCACAAAGTATCAAAATGTATATGTTCTCTGTTCCCGTCGTGTAATGATGTCGTTTTAGCGGTATATTTAACATTGCCACAAAGCGTGGAGGTTTGGCTAGCCACAAACTAGGTTCAACACGCCATTTTTTCTAAAAAAAAGTACAAAGTCAGGAATATTCCAGTTGTTCGTTTCTATGAATGTTGCATTTTTGTTTCTTTTTGTTGATCTTCTGTGTGTAGTTACTTTATTGTTTCTATTTATAGTTGATGTGTTTAGTTTCAGCTTGTAATCCGTTTTTTTTTTCTCAATCGGCGTATGAATGTTGAACAGCGGTATTTAGTCCTGGAATCTATGATGATTTTATTTACAACCACTGGGTCGATGCCACTGCTGGTGGAGATTTATTTCCCCGAGGGTATCACAAGCCCAGTAGTCAGCACTTTTTGTGCTGACATGAATTATCAGTGATATTTTTATATTTATAAATTAACTGTTTACAAAATATTGAATTTTTAGAAATACTAAGGCTTGTCTACCTCAGGCATAGATTACCTTAGCTGTATTTGGCAACACTTTCAGGAATTTTTTATATCAATGCTCTTCAACTTCGTACTTTATTTGGGTTTTTTTCACCTATTTTGGATTTGAGCGTAACTGATGAGTCTTTTGTAGACGAAACGCGCGTCTGGGTTAATATAAAATTTAGTCCTGGAATCTATGATGAGTTTATATACTGCTCTTGCCTATATAAATCTGCAACAACAAAAAAACCATACAGAGTATTTTCCTCTTTTGGTCTTGCCTATTTGCTAAACGGCTTCTAACTTCTGTAATTCAATGGCAAGTGTAGTTACTTCCAAAATGCTGGGATCTTGTTATTCTTATAAACCCATGAGCCAAATTAGAATCTTGAAGACATTTTGCTACAATTCAAATTTAGATGTAGTTTAAAAGAGGGGCGAACGATACCAGAAGGACAGTCAAACTGATAAATCGTTCATGGCTAGGTTAGGGTTTATGTTTTATGTTGCCAAAAACTATGCTTCAAATTGTAACTTAAAGTTATTTACGTTAAATTTGAAGGTTAGTGACGTCATAGTGATAGTTTAACCAAAAATAGGCAAAAGTAGTGTACTGGTGTTTTCTTGGAATTTGAATATCTGTGAAAACGCACTTGATACAATAAAAGTAAATTATCAGTTTTCAGATTTTTTTCTGATGTCGGTTTACTTCCTTGACTGTCTCTGTCATTAAACTGACATAATGTTAAGCTTCTCAATACTAGTACATCATATCAAAAACCAAATATGATCAAATATACATTTTGGGGCCCTTTAGGGACGGTGCAATATTTATCAAACAGGGGGGACCGGTGCAAATCGCAAAACCTGTTTGGAAAAAAGTATTGTCCCATGCTGATGTGATAGGAAAAAAAGTTATGTCCCATGACCTCTATTCATTAAAAAAGTATGTGTCCCATGAATATCATGAATATATTGAGTGAATTAAAACACAATCTGTACCTTAAATAACGTAAAGCAACAATATTTATTGTGATATAAATGTTTTTGACAATCATTTTAACATTCTCCACTAGTCTTGACCTTCAAATTTAGTTTTGACTGGTGTAAATCAGCCCATCTAACTAAATTAAATATTGATCTTACAAAATTCAAGCTTATTGGGTAGTTTGATTTATTGCTGTGAAATGAAAGAGTTTAATTTTACAATAGGTAAAAATAAAAATTATTATATAAATTCAGATAGGCATCTTTAATTTTTTTTATAACTTTTTCAAATCAACTTGGATTTTCATCAAACTATGCAGCTATCTTAGATATATATTAAGCTTACTGAATCTTAGGTCATTTTGTTTTTTGTTGTATTGCTGTCAAATTTAAGAATTAGATAAATCTAGGTAAAAAAAGCTAGAATTTGCAGTTCGAACAAAATAGAGATAGTACACTTTACAATTTAATTGTTAAATTTGACAGCAATACAACAAAAAACAAAAATGACCTGGGATTCAGTAAGCTTAATATATATCTAAGATAGCTGCAAAGTTTCATGAAAATCCAAGTTGATTTGAAAAAGTTATTAAAAAAATTAAAGTGTACTATCTCTATTTTGTTCGAACTGCAAATTCTACCTTTTTTGACCTACATTAATTTAATTGTTAAATTTGACAGCAATACAACAAAAAACAAAATGACCTGGGATTCAGTAAGCTTAATATATATCTAAGATAGCTGTATAGTTTGATGAAAATCCAAGTTGATTTGAAAAAGTTATGAAAAAAATTAAAGTGTACTATCTCTATTTTGTTCGAACTGCAAATTCTACCTTTTTTGACCTACATTAATTTAATTGTTAAATTTTACAGCAATACAACAAAAAACAAAATGACCTGGGATTCAGTAAGCTTAATATATATCTAAGATAGCTGTATAGTTTGATGAAAATCCAAGTTGTTTTGAAAAAGTTATTAAAAAAATTAAAGTGTACTACCTCTATTTTGTTCGAAATGCAAATTCTAGCTTTTTTTACCTAGATTAATTTAATTTTTGAATTTGACAGCAATACAACAAAAAACAAAATGACCTGGGATTCAGTAAGCTTAACATATATCTAAGATAGCTGCATAGTTTGATGAAAATCCAAGTTGATTTGAAAAAGATGCCTATCTGAATTTATATAATAATTTTTATTTTCACCTATAATTGTAAAATTAATTTTTTTCATTTCACAACAATAAATCAAACTACCTAATAAGCTTTAATTTTGTAAGATCAATATTTAATTTAGTTAGATGGGCTGATTTACACCAGTCAAAACTAAAATTGTTTATCATATTCTGTTTCTGTTAGAATGTTTCTTGTGTGTATTTTTGGGCTAATTAAAATAAAACGTTTACTACTTAAGCATTTGAAAAAAGTGTATGTCCCATGCATTAAGATAATGAAAAATCATCAGGCCCCACTACTTTGCATGTTGAAAAAAGTACATGTCCCCTTACCATTTGCACCGGTCCCCCCTGCTTGATAAATAATGCACCGTCCCTTATAGCTTGTTGTTCGGTGTGAGCCAAGGCTCCGTGTTGAAGGCCGTACATTGGCCTATAATGGTTGACTTTTTTAAAATTGTTATTTGGATGGAGAGTTGTCTCATTGGCACTCACACCACATCTTCCTATATCTAAACTTATATTGTATTTTTGCCAAATTATATGCTTCCTTTAAAATATAATTGTTTCGTATTTCGTGTTTTTTATTCGGTTGTTTTGGTCAAAAAGTAAAATCTCAAAAATAATGAACTATTTCGCCTGCCTTTGGTTCACGAAAGTCAGCAAAAAGCCAGTGAAATGTTATAATATTTTCTCCCTGAAGTCATTCGTTAACGAAAAGTAGATCAACTTCGTATTGGTGAAAAAATAAATCAGTAAAATCACTATACCTTTTAAAAAGATGTAGCACAAAGACCCGAATGTATTAGAAAAAGCCGAGCCAGAGTGGTCTAATAGTTTTACAAAATTGAATTTAAGTACCTGTTATCTCGAAACATATGGAATATATCGATGTAACGTAAATTTTCAATTGTTTTAACCACTCCTTGGAAATTACACCGGATAAACATTCGTAAGTCTGAGTGAAAACGAAGAAAACTAGACTTGATACTGTAAAATATAGTTTACAATATGCATTAGCACTTAAAATCTTCCTAAACATTCTAACGTGCCAAATCAAAGTTTAAAAAAAAACAAAAACAGAAGTAAAATATTTTATCGGATTGCATTTTGAATGACAATATCTTAAAAAAGATAATAGTATATTGCTACGACCGATCAGAAAATAAGAATTATGATATTGGCTTTGCAAACAAATCCGTGCTGGCCTGCATTTATGCCGGTCCATTAAAGTCGTCAAGTAAGAACATCAGTATGTGTCACTCAACTAATAAATGTAGACAACTTATCAAGGGCATACGATACAGTTTTGATCCCATATCGAAAATTTGATGATATTTGCATATAGGCTATGTTTTACCTAATTGAATAAAATATGATATGTAATAACAAATATACCATCATGTGCTACTTTTTGTGTAAATTGAGGTTGAAATTTCAGATATTTTCTCAAAATTCGGATATGTGGACGTATCTTTCCTTTCGATCGAAATACATATTTTTTTTGTTTTAAAAGATAAACACAGGCTGTTTTTCTAATTATTTTGTAATTTCTGTTTTTATATAAATGTTCTTTTAATTTTACTAATAACTCTTATTTATCAAATGTTCGTGATTGTAGGATAAAAAACCGTAATTTTTTCTCTATATTAATCAAATTTTAAAAAAATTGCACTATTGACTTTTTCATGACATTGGTACACATAATATTCATAAATAATCAAACCAAATGTCATTTTAAATAAGAGGGGCCCATGAACTCGTTTTCATGTAAAATTAGTTTGAATGATAAAAATCAGTCGAAACTGCATCTTTTCCCGATAAGTCACCGTTCGAAATCAACATCTTATTGGTTTAAACTATACCATTTGACGTCGAACAAAACTTCATATTTCTTTCAAGTGTCATAGTCCCGTCTGAACGTCGGGATTGCCTCCTCTGAATGTCGGGATTGCTTTGAGTGACGTTAATATTTTAAAAAATTTTGATGACTTTGTTTCTGCATTCTGCATGTTCGGTATGTGTGTTTAGTTATAAAAAAACAAACGGACAGGAAAACAATTATGTATATCTTTTGTTTAGAAGTAAAAAAAGGTATAGGCAGTGGAATAAAACATGCATTTCCCTTGGCATCGAGAAATATGAAGATTTTCTCACCCTCGAAAAATCATATTTCCCTCAGGCATAACCCTCGTGAAATATGAATATTATTGGGTGAACAAATCCTCATATTTCCCTCAGGCACGGTAAATTAATGTATAATGTTCAATACAACTTTATAAAATGTTTTGAAAAACAAACAAGATGACATAATTTGTATACAATATTATGCAGTATCCAGAATAGAATAAGCAGATCAAATGATATCGAAAGTAAAACTAAAAGTCAATTCAAAACGAAAGTATAAAATAGACTGGTTTTTCACGATATTTGAACAGTTTGTTATTCATACCAACACATTTATGATGCCATCACTCGCCATGAAATATATTATTTTTCTTCTGTTAATACTAACAATGTTTGTGTCGGGAGGAGTTTGTGTAGGAGAACGGAAGGTAAATATTTACAATTAAATGAAACATATTTTGAAAGAAATATATAATCTTTGATTTACAAATACAACTAGTACTAGTTAAGGAATACTAAATAATGAAAGTAAATATAATATCTATAATGAGCTAGTCGGTGAAAACTTAAGGTTTAAACTGAATATATCGCCATAGGAAGATGTACTATGAGTGCCAATGGGACAACTCTCCATCCAAGTAATAATTCCGCTCATCGAAATAAAAATGTACTATATAAATATACCTCCTTGTCATTAGAAATCAGAACGCAGATGGTTAAAGGGCACTAAGCTTTACTCCCCCTTTTTATAGCAAGACATCTTCAACAATAAGTGTAATTTCTTTCATATAAAAAGAACGTCTTTATTCTTTAACTGATATTCAGGTCTTCTTTCTACAACCCTTCAAAATTACTCCATTGCATATGGCTGAAAAATAAAGTGCACCTGTCTTATAATCATTTAATTGATTGATTGATTGATCGATTGATTGATTGCTTGCTAGATTATCTTTTTTCTTCCATATATGAAGATTATAACCATTTTAATTAAAACATTACACAAATATATTCATCTGGTAGTCTGATCAAAAAATATAACATAAATAATTTGCTTAAATAGTTATATATTTGATTAATTGCTTCAATCCACGATAATTTGACTTTGTAAGATAGTTTTCTCATTGGGAGTCGTACCTTATTTCAAAGTATTTAAGAAGAAGTAAGACGATGGCCAAATTTCGGTAATATTTACAAGATTAAGATCAACACAAGATAAATATATAGCTATAAAAAGTTCATACTCAACAACAGTATCAGGTCGGTTTATAAACAGTTTTAAATTACTAAACCTGACGTATTCCTGAGAATTTGATCAATTTCATTCATTTATTTCATTCAGCGACATTGAAAACTATCGTACAGGGTTCTAAATAAAAAAACAAGAATAGATTTCCTAGTATATGATATGTTTGTTTTAGACGTATGCTATAGCAAGGGAATTCGACGCGAAAGCTTTCCTAAAGTTTATTTCCAACGCAGGACAATTTTTTGGTGGCGCTATGATGAATGTTCCAGGTGTTAAAGTGATCACAGCCTGTATTACAGAAACATACTGTTTTTACAGTAACTATGATGACCATGATCGAAACGTAAAATGCTCCATGTATATCATTAAATGTCTGTATAAGCAGCTGGCCAACATTGGTAATTGTTTGTATGATCTGGCTGGAGACACAGCTATTGATTTACATCATAATGGACTAAATTTTTATAATTATGATCATTTTAGACTTCTGTGGGACGTTCTTATATGTGCTGGTGTTGATGAATGGACAATGAATTATTTAAAAGATATGACTCAAAGTTAGATAACATAAACACCTGTGTGTGTTTGCTTTTGTTTGTTTGTTTTTAAGTCTATGTAATATACGAATGATTCCTTCAACATTGTTGTCGAATTAATGTTTAATTATAATAAATAATGTTTTTTGTTGTTATAGTTTAATTGCTTTTGTTTGCATTTTGGTTGACATTGTAAAAAAATGATTATGCAAATGAAAATGTATGTAAAGGTATATTGTTTTGATATGTTAAAATAAGTGGTACAAATCTATCAATCAGTATCCTACAAATGCTCGCAAGCTCGACAGTATCTCTTTTTTCAACTTTTATGTCACATATTTGCGCAACGGTCTCAAACTTTTTTCATTTACTGTTCAGTGCTTCGAACTGCCAAACCGTTGAAATATTGTCAAACTTATTTAGACAAATACCAAAAAACAGTTTTCTACCATATGTATTATACAAATATATCGATGTAGGTTAACTATCTCTTTTCCTGAGGCTGTGATTCCAGCAGAGAAATTTAAACAAATGCTACAAAAGTGTCGTCCGTTGAACCAAGCTGGAAATATAAATACACTAGCATGGTTTGTCAGAATCGGACGTGGAGTCCAATGCCACATGTAGTATGAGAACAACAATCTCAGATGTTTGTAAAGAATCCTTTCAACCACAATTTAATGGGGTAACCTTTGCTATGAAAATTTTGTGTCCCTCTCTTACAAGCTCCATTGACCACTAGCAACTTGTCCGTAATTCTACCACCTAGTCATTCAGCGCTTTGTTGGACCTGTCTCTGCCAATTTGTTGGTGAATATGCAAGAACATGTTGCTACTGGACACATCAAATAAACAGCAAAATATTTTAGTCACTATTTTTAAAATAAATAGAGGCAATAGCAGTATACCGCTGTTCAATAATAAGCAATCTATTTTACTAAAACAAAAACAGGTTATTAATCAACACGGAGGGAACCACATCAACTATAAGAGGAAAAACAACGGAAAACAAAAACACTTAACTGCTATAAAAACAAACGCCAACAAACATAGAAACGGATTGCGCACAATTGATAACAACTGACATATTCCTGGCTTGGTTCAGGACATTATAAGAAAAAATATGTGTTAAACCAGTTTTATGGCTTTATCTAAGATAAGCAAAAAATCAAGAAAATTGAAACCCAACATATCAAGTAAAGATGCAAAGGCAAAGTAGGTCAAGGAAAAAAACTCAACAAATTAATAGTGTAGGTAAAATATATATGTATAGAAACTAAAACAATAACGGATTTTTTTTCATGGATATTAACAAAACATGTGTAGATAAAAGCAGAATGATTTAAAGTATATATGTTTTTGTTCAGATGTGTTAGTTTTCTCCTAACCTGTATCATAACTCTTTATAATTCAATCGGTTGAGTTGTATAGCACATTTCCAGATAAAAACAATACTTGTGTTTTTGTAATATATCAGAAAAGGAGAACCGTCTCTAAACTAATACCCTGTCACAATTTTCCTTCTATTGGTATCAATTTTATTTCAATCTTATCAGAATTTACACCACAATTTGGTTTTTTTAGGAAGAGCTTTTCTGATGAAAGTAACAATATTGAATCTTTACTGATATTGCATTCTATACTTTCACCTTTAAAGTTGGTGAGCATAAGAGAGGGTAGAGTATGCCTTAACCGATATTCGCATGGAAGTATATAAGATATATGTTATATTTAAATTTTGTCTTTGCAATTCGAGGAAGTATCATCAATAATGCTGAAATATGTGGTTATATATTGTAAAGTATTTTTGCGTTAATGTTTGGGATTATCCCTGGCATTCTATCTCTCCTGCTCTCACAAGCTCGTTTAGTCATTTCTGATTGGGACTAAATTGCTCAATATATGTGCAATAATCGCTCATGGAGGTTTCCTCCTAGATTGCATCACCAGCATTTAGTCAGCATTTCTGTGTTACGATTAATAAACGACTGTGCAAGACCATCATCATGATCAAGGGTAGTCATGGTCGATAAAAACCACCTTCATTTATTAACATTATAAGCATTGATATAATTGTATGTACAAATTATTCGATGTATTAAGAATTTTCTATCCAAGTAAAAGATTACTTAGATGTATTTGCCAATACCGTTCTGATTTTTTGTTCGTCCGTCAAAACTTCGTACTCATATGGCCCTTATGACATTTATTATTCGTCTGGCGTACACAAGTTTAATCTTGGTATCTATGATGAGTTTTTAACAATCACAAATCACAATTCCACTGCTGATGGACATTTCCTTCTCGGGGAAACATTTATCACCAGACCAGTAGTCAGCATTTTGGTTTTGAAATGAATAATAATTGGTACTGTCGTATGTAAATATTGACTGTAACGTACAAAACGTACAGTGTTCGATACTATAAAGAATTTTTCTACTTTAGAGAAAATTTACATAGCTTCGCTGTTTTTGACAAAAACGATCAGAATTTTTGTACATTAAGGTTCCTCAGCTTTGTCTTTAATTTTCTCTTTTAACTTTTTTTATTCCAACGTCACTGATGAGTCTAGTGTAGACGAAATGCGCGTCTTGCGGTTAGATTAAAATTCAGATATCGTTGATGATTGTTTTATTACCACACGTAAAAATTATTGGGAACCTCGTGAAATTTAAAACCTACTTAGAAAAATATTCATCAATATTTACGCATCAGCCTTATGATATACAAATTTGTTATTCCCTAGGCTTACGATAAAATCATTGATGAAGTAATACGGAGTGCAAACAAGTTGATTTAGAATTTGATAAATTCAGTTAAGAAAAGTAATCCCATGTAAAAAATAAATTAAAAAATATTGATCTGAGGAAAACTCTTAAAGGAAAGTCTCTAATCAAATGGCAATATCAAAAACTGAACCACATCAAGCGAATGGATAACAACTCAGTTACTGTTATATTTCTGACTAGGTACATGCATTTTCTTATGTAGAAAACGGTGATCTATTACATTTGAATTTATGTGTAATTGTAATTGACTTTGCAATTCGAATACATTTTAAAAGTAATGATTAAGAATAAAACAACCCATTAAATGTCTGCTAGACACACATATTATTTGTTACATGTTTAATGTGGAAAGTGTCATTTATTAAATATCTACTTTCAAACCAACACTTAAAAGAGTGGCGAAAGATACCTGAGGAACAGTCAAACCCATAATAAAAGCCATGGCTAAAAATGAAAAAGACAAATAGACAAATAATAGTACACAAGTAACAACATAGAAAACTAAAGACTTATCAACACGAACCCCACCAAAAACTGGCGGTTATTTCATGTATTCCGAAAGGGTAAGCAGATCATGCTCTACATGTTTTAAATATTCATGATTTTGTTTAAAGATATATTCATATTTATGCTATCATCTACTAGTACAATATCAATATTTGTTATTCTGACGTCTGTTGAAAAGATTAAAGACGCAGTAATACGAAGTGCAAAAAAGTCAATTCTAAATTGATCAATCAAGTTAAGTTCAACCAAATCAATGAGGATAGTGTATCTCTTATATATGTAACTGCTGAAACCTATGTTCAAACATTGAATAAACATGTCTTATTTTCGTTCCTAATGTCATATATAAGCTATAAGATCAATTTTTATTTACTCTCATGCACTTGTTATAATGAGATTAAGCAACTGCATTGACCCATGATTTATAGGCATTGATCATTGAACACGTGCATGTTCTGAATTAGTCAGTTATGAAACACCTTAGTGCACTGAAATGCTGATCCTTAAGCAACTTATGTCACATATTTCTATGTAATTTCTTAAGTCAAAAACTTAATGGTTTTTGAACAAACAGTAACAGAATCACTTTTGTCAACAAGATATTTATCAGCACTTTAGTTTTTCTCATGTAATTACTTCCGCATTTGCTGATGACGTGACTTCAATAATAGTCATTAAATTAATTGGTTAAATTGGCAATAAAGTAAAACAGTCGTTTTTATATCAACTATTGATCTATTTCTCTAGTGCATTTATCTTACTACTAATGTTCCTACTTCATTGGAGATTATATTAGATTCGTCTACGTTAGAATTGAAAAGACACAGAAAACAGGAGAAAACGATTATTAGTAAACATAATGATGTTGAAAAAGGAGTATTGAGTTATGCAACCAAACACCACACATGAACAGAAATAAAAAGATATTATCGTTCTTTTGGAGAGCCAAGTATGGTGTAGGAGGAGGAGGAGGAGGCGGAGCCTATAATCACATGTATAAATTCAGGACGAGAACATGATGTGGTATAAATAGTCGTCATGTTTTATATAAGATGGACACGCTGAGTCAAAAATATAAATTGCTAGGACGAGAACATGATATGGTATAAATATTAGTCATGTTTTGTATTAGTTGGACACGCTGAGTCAAAAATATAACTTATTAATTCCGTTTTGAGTTCACAAGGTTTCCATCCGCAAAGAAAAATGAATGTCACCTTATCCGGGAATCCTAATCAGAATTCGAGCTGACTAGTCTTTGCTCTTATATAAATTGCCAAATGTTTTAGAAAAAGCGGCAAATACCAATTTTCAGTCTTTGTGGATAATAAAACGAATCTATTAAAATTTTCACTATAAAGGAGCACGCTTCATAGAGTTATTTCCCAGAAGGAGTAAGTGATTAAAATTAGTGAAGTTACATAAGAATAGAATTTCGAAAATTCTTCAAAAATGGTATTTCCGTGATGTTATATAATTAAGCATAATCCTCTTTCATCATTTTATTCGTATAGTAAATGCAAGTTTTGTTTTATGTCTTATACTACTATTTGGGTGGAGCCTGAATATCCTAAACCAACAAACATGTAACGGACATACACACATTTATAAGATTTCTGTTGAAGCTAATTCTTGTGATCCAGTTTGAGTTTGAATCGTTTTTGTTCTTTTCGATTAGTAAAAAATACAGCCAGACCAGCAATCGACAAAACACTCAGTGCAAGTAAAACCCCAAATGAAATCTTCATGAACAGAGAGAAATCAGTCCATACTGCTTTAACACCTGAAATTAAATGACATTAGTTAAGATGCTTGTAGAATTATAAATAAATTATTAAACATGAAAAATGTGGATATGTATCCAATCTCAGCTGTAGGAATTTAAATTCTCATCGAATTCTTTGAGTAATATGAATTTCAGTTGATAATTTAAACCACCCGTAAACATTGTAATTGTCGTTACTTACACTAGAAACACCTAATAGGCGAGTGACTTATTTCAAAAAGACGCTTAGTTAACGACTTTAATGCACCCACCTAACACACGGCTGTATTATATATAATTCGAAAGCTGTTAATCTGTACTTTCTGTTTTGCCCGGTCGTAAGAAAATCGTACGGTGCATTTTTTGTTAAATCAAGGTCAAAGGTCATGAAAAAACATTCTAATTTTTGCGATTACTAAATAAAACGCCATTTTCTAATTCTTGTACCATAAAATTTTCCAAAAGATCATATGAACTTTATGGAACATGATACATATT
The DNA here is from genome assembly GCF_965363235.1 of Mytilus galloprovincialis. Classification (NCBI taxonomy): domain Eukaryota; kingdom Metazoa; phylum Mollusca; class Bivalvia; order Mytilida; family Mytilidae; genus Mytilus; species Mytilus galloprovincialis. Next base: position 78,590,772 of record NC_134843.1, read on the forward strand.
TTCCAAATCAAACAAAAAATAAGAGATTCGATGCGCAAAATTTCCCGAAAATTGAAATTTATCACAAATCCTAAAAAAAATGAAAAATTATCCAAAAAGCAAAATATATCTTGGGGAATCGATATTTGTATGCTAAAAAAATAGATAAATGTATATGTTTTAGGTCAAGGAATATTTGTTTTGTAATTTTAAGATGCAATTATTAATTAATGTTCATGGAACAGCCTTCTATTGAAGTGTTTCCAGTTGCCCAAAAATCTGCCATCTGCAAATAGCGATCATTTTGTTAATCTATGTTAAAATAGCACATCGCTAATTGTGAATATCAGGGAGAAGAATGATTTTCCATAATAAAAGAAGGGGTATTTAAAATAAGAAAAGAATATATGTGAGGTAATTGAGGTTAAAATATGTTTTTTACGAGGTCAAACTTTTTTACTTTTTGTAATCATGTTTAAATGCAAACATTCGCTTTGGGGATTCCGTATATCGTCAGATTATCGGAATTCCAATGGGGACTAACTGTGCACCACTTATTGCGGACCTGTTTTTGTATTGTTATGAGTTACAATTTATGACAAAAATAAGCAAAGACCCATCGAAACAACATCTGATAAACAAATTTAATAATACTTTTAGATATTTGGATGATATTTTGGCTCTCAATAATGACGACTTCAGTATGTATATTAATGAAATTTATCCTGTTGAACTTACTTTAAATAAAGCTAATACTAACAATGACCACTGCCCTTTTCTCGATCTTGATATCTATATCACTAATGGAAAGCTGAATACTAAAATTTATGATAAAAGGGATGATTTTTCATTTCCTATCGTTAATTATCCGTTTTTAGATGGTGACGTTCCCTTGTCACCATCTTACGGTGTTTATATATCTCAACTTGTACGATTCGCTCGTGTATGTAACAATGTTTTAGATTTTAACGAGAGAAATTTATGTATTACTGAAAAATTATTACACCAGGGTTTTCGATATCACAAACTAGTCAAAACATTTACTAAATTTTATCATCGGTATAAAGACATCATTCGTAATTATAGCTCAACATGCAGACTTCTAATACGTTCAGGTATTTCACATCCAATTTTTTATGGTAATATTCTTTATAAAGCACAAAGGTGTCAGTATTCACCTCAGAAACTTACAAAACCTTTGAATAGACTTATTAAGAAGGGATATAATTACGATACTGTTGTCAAGTCATTAAAGATTGCATATTTTGGCGTTAATATTGAGTCACTGATAAGGTCTTTGCATCGGAACTAAACACATTTATTCTAAAAACAGTTGTTGGCATGACACGGGTTATGTTCTTCTCATATATGTTATGATGGTATGATACTAAACCCCTAACGGGAAGGATTGTGCCTGATGTTCATATGATGAAATCAAAATCTTTCAGTCAGTTTAATTGAAGTCTGGAGCTAGCATGTCAGTTAACTGCTAGTAGTCTGTTGTTATTTATGTGTTATTGTCATTTTGTTTATTTTCTTTGGTTACATCTTCTGACATCAGACTCGGATTTCTCTTGAACTGAATTTTAATGTGCGTATTGTTATGAGTTTACTTTACTACATTGGTTAGAGGTATAGGGGGAGGGTTGAGATCTCACAAACATGTTTAACCCCGCCGCATTTTTGCGCCTGTCCCAAGTCAGGAGTCTCTGGCCTTTGTTAGTCTTGTATTTTTTTTAATTTTAGTTTCTTGTGTACAATTTGGAAATTAGTATGGCGTTCATTATCACTGGACTAGTATATATTTGTTTAGGGGCCAGCTGAAGGACGCCTCCGGGTGCGTGAATTTCTCGCTACATTGAAGACCTGTTGGTGACCCTCTGCTGTTGTTTTTTATTTGGTCGGGTTGTTGTCTCTTTGACGCATTCCCCATTTCCATTCTCAATTTTATTACTTTGCGACTAAATCGTAGGCAACATTGAAATAAGTAACCTTGTTTAGAAACACTTGGTTATCTAAATCGGGATGTAAACGAACTACATAAAATGCGGCTGCTTCTTGTTTAGTTTAAAATCGTGTTATAGTAAGTCATATTAAATGTGTTTAGAAGTTTAATCGCTTTAATTATTTGAATAAAAGATGCTTTGAGCATTTTCTACATAAGCTTTAAAAATACAAATGCATGTCATTGTGTATGTAAAACACTATAAGCAGTTATAAAATAACAAAATGAAAAAGTTAAATACCCTTCCTGACCTCATAAGATCATTCGCTGTTTTAGGAGTGTTCGTTTTCATGGTATGCTGTGTTTTTTGGACTGTTGTTCGTCTCTTGGACTTTAATTTTATTTTGTTCATGATTTTAATTAACTTTATTTGATTCATGGTTTGACATGTTGATTGTCCCTTTGGTATTATTTTACTTTAAAAACATTAACTTGCAGTAATGAAAATCGGCCAAAAAATCACCTCAAAGTAAAATGAAGAAGATGAACGCAATAAGACAAATATCCCCGAAAATAACTTAATTTGCTCACGGTGATATATATATATAGAACAAAATCGTTATCATGATACATTTAGCTACACTGATCTATAATTTTTAAACCTTTTACTACTTGAATAGTGACGAAATATATCAAAGGGACATCAAACTCATAATTAAAAACAAACTGACATAGCCGGGCAAAAAATGAACAAGACAAGCAACAGTATACAAAACACAACATATAAAACTACAGATTGAGTTACACAGACCCCTAAAAAAAATTTGAGTGAACTAAGGGGCTCCCAAAGGGTAGGCAGATCATGTTCAACATGTGACACCCGTCTTAGTTTAAACATATTTATTTATAGTGGATTGGGAAACAAGTTTTGCAACTTAAATTAATCGCTTTCCACTTTGCGGGTGCGAGTGCTGCCTTGTAGCGGCATTAGCCTGCTCTTTTTCGAAATCTACAAAGGTGTGTTTAACGTGCAAGAGATATGGCTCTCTTTCAACGCGGGTCAGCCATTTATCGTCCCCTTCCGACGGACTTTCATCGTTTCGTCAAGACCATTCTCACAAATGGTGCCAAGGAAGAGCCGAAAATTCAGTCCCTAAAATTTTCATCACGGAACGGGAATCGAACCAGGAACCTTTGTGTTAGTAGTCCGATGCACTGACCACTACACCACGGCTCTCTTTTATCCGTCTTGTGGCTCATGTATTGCCTAACTCGGTGCCAAGCCTTATTCGGTTGGTGACATTCACGGCAGAAATGACGGCAATTTGGTTACGTCGATGGAACTTATCAGTCGTCATCTGGCGAAACAGATATCTCATAATTGTCAACCAACTCGTAGTGGCGTCCATGAAATTTTCAAAGGGATGATTTCAACTTTGCATTTAAACTCTGGTTTATAACATGTTCAAACCACCATTTTTCTACAAATGTCCTGTACCAAATCAGGCCTATGGCAGTTGGTATCGAATAATCTGTTTCTTTATATGTTGGCGTTTGTTTTTGTAGCAGTTCTGTGTTTCTGTTATATCGTTGTGTTCCTCTTATAGTTGATGCGTTTTCCTAGTTTTTGCTTTGTGAGCCGGATTTATTTCAGTTACTAGTAAATCGATTGATGACAATTGAATAGCGGTATACTATAGTTGCCTTTATGCCTTTATTTTAGAGGAGTTGAGGCTCAATGAAATCGGTCTCCTCCTTTAGTAGTATAGATATATAGATATGCAGGCGTTGCTATAATGTTGTTACATAGAAATGAAAAGTTTATAATTTGGTTCTAAGGGGTGTTTTTATGGGTTGTTTTATGCTCATCTCTTTTGTCGTAAAACTTGTTCTCAACCAACCCTCATCATCGATTGCAAGATACGTGATAGAGTAAACTTTATCTGTTGAGTCTTTTATTTTCAATTTCAATGGAAAATACGAGTCCAACATTGTCACAAATTTTGTACTTTTCAGTGAGATGACATCATCTATATAATGGAAAGTGAAGTTTCAAGATAATGATAGTTTCTTTTCAGTCGTCATCAGAAACTCTTGCATGAAGTCATCCTCGTATGAAAAATGAACTAGTCATTCAAACTATTCAGAAAGTCTAGTTGCAACTAGAATCGTTGCGTATTAATGGATATTTTTTCTTCAAAATTATTCTTATTTGATGAATTAATGCATGTAAACAATGAACAACGCAATTTAAGCAATCAAGTAGTCAAGTTTTATAATGTGTTTTTGAAATTCTTTGAAATTTCAATTTTCATCAATTTATTTTCTATTTATTTTGTTCTAAAGTTTCAATTCACATTAAATAAATAAAATGTCTTTTCACTACATCAATATTTATAATACAGCTTCGCAACAAACAATTAGAAAAGTCGAAATATGTTTATATCAGTCTGGTAGTTACAATGCAGATTGCAATCTCTTAGTTTCACCCCCTTTATTTCAAGCAATAAGATGATTCGCGCACATATTTTTTTACTCTAAATTTTTCAGATTCTTAAGAATTTGTTTATTAAATCTTATATTGACCACATACAATGTTTAAATAGGAAGAAATGCTTAAAAGCTGTTTTTTCGCAGATGGCGGTATTTTGGGCAACTGTATGCGTTGTTATGATTTGCTGTTTGATTAGAAGTAAGCATAATTTTATGATGTCAAAAACTTCTTTGATAGTCATTACAGGGTTTTACTTATTTTAATTGATTAGCATTTGCACCAGAAAGAAAAATTTGGGTTTTCACACATTTTGTTAACTTTTACTCGAATTTCAGGAAACATGTGCTCTCTGTCAAAAACACGCTTTAAATATTAAAAAATGCATTTGAATAATGACTGTTAATCTCTCTGCTAAAAGTTTAAATTGTTTGCATATGTGAATTTAGTATATAAAAGTCATATTATGCAATCAGGCTGAAATCTTAGAAAATATGCACTTATTCGTCCTTGGCCTTTGATCTTGATTTGACGGAAATTGCACCGTACGATTTTTTTACGACCTGGCAAAACAGATAGTACAGATGGGTAGCTTTCAAATGATATATAATTTAGCCGTGTGTTAGGTAGGTGCATTAAAAATTTAATTTTATGGTTAAAGTCACTCGCCTATAATGTCGGGGTCGACATTCCTCCGTTGAAATATTGCGTGCTTAAGTCCAGTTTATTACTTGTTGGTGAACGCACAGTTTTTCTTTCTTTTTCATATTTGTTTTCGTTCATAATTGATTCATCATAGATACCAGTATGAGAATTGTGTACGCATGACACGAGTTGATAAAAGAGCACTATCTTTTACACGTAAATGACACCTTGTAGATTTCGAAAAAGAGCAGGCGTATGCCGCTACAAGACAACACTCGCACCCACAAAGTGAAAGGAATTAGTATAAGTTGTAATAACGTGTTTCCCAATCCACTATAAATAAATAATTATGTTTAAACTAAAATGGTGTGTCATTGACAAGCATTTATTATAACGGACGCCAATATATACAAATGAAGTTTGGGTTTTGAGAAAATAGAGACAGAAGATACAAAAGTGGCATGTAATGTGCAGTTAGGTTTTGTCTGTATTTTATTGAAAAAATTATGTCCCTCATTTTGCATTATATCATTACCCCTGACAACATTTAGTAAACAATCGAGGGCAATTTTTAGATAATCAAAACGTGTTTCTTTAATCATGACCAAGCTTTCGAGATATGTATTACAGTACCAGATTTCAACATTGATACCGTTTGTTAAGTCACGAAATAAAACAATTCAGACTAAACCTATGAAAAAATGAAAGTATAATATGATATGTGCACACACCAAATTAGTATGTGCATTTTCACATATACTTGTCACGAAAAAAAACAAATGCAAACGTGTTATATTAAGGTATATATAGGTATTTTGTTTAGAGATAAATGACTGCATTAAATTATATTGAGGAATTAGCACTATGAAAGGGGACAGTATACATTCCATATCACCTGAATGAGTGTTCTAATGTTCAATACATAGTACAACATGTCATGAAAAGACGACAGACAGACAGACAGACAAACGGAAAACGAATGAAAACACTACATGATACGTACACCGTGATAATAGTTATCAAAAAGTACCAGATTATAATTTGGTTCGCCAGACACGTGTTTCGTCTACATAAGATTCATCAGTGACGCTCATGTCAAAATAGTTATAAAGCCAAACAAGTACAAAGTTAGAGAGCATAGAGGATTCAAAATTCAAAAAAGTTGTGCCAAATACAGCTAAGGTACCTGGGATAAGAAAATCCGAAGTTTTTAAAAAAAATTGAAAGTTTTGTAAACAGGACTCCTTAATAGAAATGACATAGAATACATGGCATGTCACCAAAATGAATAGGATTTAATGTTGAATATATAGCCTCTGGCCTTTGTTAGTCTTGTATTATTTTAATTTTAGTTTCTTGTGTACAATTTGAAAATTAGTATGGCGTTCATTATCACTGAACTAGTATATATTTGTTTAGGGGCCAGTTGAAGGACGCCTCCGGGTGCGGGAATTTCTCGCTACATTGAAGACCTGTTGGTGACCTTCTGCTGTTGTTTTTTTCTATGGTCGGGTTGTTGTCTCTTTGGCACATTCCCCATTTCCATTCTCAATTTTATTTTATACATACAGTGATTCAATATCTTACAAACCTGGACAATGAGCAAAGTTAGCTGATTCATCTCTTTCATTCATACAGTTATAGTACCCATCACAAACAAACGTCTTATTGATACAGTAACCATCTCCGCAATGGAATAATGATTTGTCACATTTGATCATCTCATCAGCTACCAAAAAATAATTCATACTTATAGGAAAAAGTAAAATAACAAAATACCGAACTCCGAAAATAATTCAAAATGCAAAGTCCCTATTCAAATGGCAAATTCAAAAGCTCAAACACATAAAACGAATGGGTAGTTATAACATCTGTCGAATGGATTTGATTCGTGCAAATGACATTCGAACGATTCCAACTCGTTACGTCCCCTGGATGGACAGAACACCATCGAACTAATAATACCTATCGTTTGATAAATAAAATCTAAAAAATCAAACCTATTTTATGAAATTTGAATAGTTTAAAATCAGCGTCCTACGCGGTACATATATATATTTTACAATAGACCTTATGTTTCATTTACTTAGGTTATTGTAATTATAGAACCACCAACACATGTTTTCTCCGAAGTACCTGTTGCACTGTAGTCAGTGCTGCGGTAGAATACCTTTTAATAAAAGGCATTTTTCTGCATTGATTAATTAACTACAGGTTCCAACTGCTATTTAACGTTTCTTTCATCAGCTATTATCATATTTAGAATTGGACCTTTAAAAGAAGTATTTAGTTGCAGTCATTTTTTGTCGTTGATATCAATAGACTAATTATGATTAAGTGTTCAAAGTACGTAGAGACACTACAATATGTTAAAATTCAATTTGTATAATTTTAATTTGGCCCATTCGTTACGAAAAGATTCAAATGTGCTAAAAAAAGTTTTCATTATTTTGATAAACTATGACATTTAATTTCATCAGCAATATATACGTAGTATAGTTATTTGTATAATGCATGTACTAAATAATCACCTATAAATGCTGCTATAAATCATATGACTAAGTGTTAACGGTTCGATCGATTAAAACCAACAGCCTTATTTTTGACGAAACAATAAACGAATATCATGTATGATAGCGAGCAACACACGACAACCACTAAATAACAGGTTACTGATTTTACTTTTGATAACCATTTACACCACTGGGTCGATGACACTGCTGGTGGACGTTTCGTTCCCAAGGGTATCACCAGCCCAGTAGTCAGCGCTTCGGTGTTGACATGAATATCAATTATGGTCATTTTCATAAATTTCAAGTTACAAAACTAAGAATTTTTCGAAAAAACTAAGAATTTATTATCCCAGGAATAGAATATACTTTATTGTCTTTATAACTATTTTGATTTGAGTGTCACTGATGAGTATTGTGTAGACGAAACGAGCGTCTGGCGTATTTAATTATAATCCTGGTACTTTTGATAACTATTATGAGAGACAAATAAATAATATGGCGGTGTTAAATTTGTTTGCGAAAGGGCATTCCTCCCCTAACATGTGACATAATGTCTAAGCGCAATATTAAAACAAATTTTATAAATCAGATGAAAAATGCTAGACTCATCAGCTCGACAACAAAGTAAACTTAAAAAACTAACAAAAAAAGACAAAAGTACTAATCTTCTCGCAATACTTAAAGTTATTTAAAAGCCAATAACAACTATTTGCAACACATATGTTTTAAATGTTTAATATGTTCACTATTTGCTATATAAATGTCTGTACCAAGTTATGAATATGAAAGTTGTTATCCATTCGTTTGATGTGTTTGAGCTTTTGATTTTATCATTTAATTATAGGAACTTTCCGTCTTGAATGTTCCTCGGAGTTCAGTATTTTTGTTATTTTTCTTTTTTATACATTCTAACCACACCATCATTGACCCTTATAACAGTGCTTGAAATGTTAGTAGTTTTGTTTTGGAGAGGTGTAGTTTCTACTGTGGTCTATTACAACTTAAGGTTCCTACTCCCGTTTAACGCCAAGCTTGTATGCTAATTTTATGTTAAAAAATTAATCTTTATTGGTAATCTTTGACTGTTGTCATTAATCGCGTGGAAACAAAGTACACCTACGGGTGCGGGAATTCTCGCTACATTGAAGACCCATTGGTTGCCTTCGGCTGTTGTTTGCTCTATGGTCGGGGGGTTGTCGCTTTGACATATTCACCATTTCCTTTCTCAATTTTATTGTATACCTTTACACAATACAATGCATTTCTTGGATTGTAATATGACTAGCTTGCTTCTGAAAAAGATCAAAGTGACCTAAAACAGTTTATCACGACTCAAATCAACCCCTGCATTTGTTTTCACTAGAATTAAATGCATTATGATTTTTTGTATCCTGTAAGCTATTCCGGTTTGAGATTGAGGTTTTCCGATATCCAGGAATTCTTATTTCGATCGAATTTAATTCATTTAAATTTTTACTTTCAACTCCGCTTTTGGTGCTAAATTCTTTGAATTCCGTATGAAATCCATTCTTTCATTTTGCTTAGTTTTATATGCGTTCTCGCAAACAACTTATATTCCTTTAATAATTAATTTATATATAAAAGTTTCTTACAGATAGGTAAAATTACCCACATGTTCATACTCAAAGAAAAAATAATAAATGGTATTTTATAGAAATTGGAAAAAGTGATGCGATTGTCTATGACAGAGCCACGAGAATAAAAATGAGTAGATAACAGTAATACTAGGTATTCGTATGGCTTTCAACAATGCATGGGTAGACCCAATATCGCATAGTCAGTTAGGAAGGACCCAAATATGACAAGATTTAAAAAATTTATAAAAAAATTTTAAAAAACCCAATTCCAACGAGAAAACCAGTGGCATAATGTATGACAAATTATTACACGAACAACATTTATGACGGACAGCAACAACCCCTGAAATGCCCAAGATTCGGAATGGTCACATAAAGAATGTGGCGGGGGGGGGGGGTCATTTGTTTATGAGAACTCAACCCTTTCCTAACCTTCCGACAGTGGTGTACTAGCACAACTTAAGAACAGACTGTAAAAATCAGTTGAAAAAGGATAAACCTCGGTTTTGTTTTGTGACTCGGATTTATCTATGTTAATTAATAATCGATTTATGTTTATTAAACAGAAGTATACTACTGTTGCCTTTATAGACACATCAGAGCAATACAAAGGTAAAAAAGAATGTACAAAAGATTGAAAACAAAAAGTACCGTTCTAAGAGTACTTGCAGTTGCTTATAGTTAATTCAAAGCCAATAACAATTAATAATTAAATGATGTTTCCCAGGCTAAGTAACTCTGTTGGATTACGTATAGGTATTCCAGTAAAGGTGAGACGAACAGAAAAACGTATGTTGGTAATGAAAACAATGATGTTACGATCACTCAAAAAAAGTATGTTTAAGAATTTAATATTAAAATCAACACACAAGGTTTAGTCCTCTGCTAGTTGTTCGTATTGTTTGATTTAGGTTTGCGACCCCCGAGTTTAAATGTCTATAATAAGTACGATGTAATGATTGTAGAGAAACGTTCACCTATTCTAACCCAGTCAATTTATATTATCTAAATATCAAGAACTTTTAAGATGTCTTGTTACTGCAAACATTTGCAGTAGTCTAGATATTGTATGTATCTTTATATGCCAACCAGAACTTCCATATTTGCTCAAAATCATTCATTACTAAAATTGAGGCCATTCGTTATATTCATATAGGGCCTCCCCGGTGTATGGCTACGCTACCGGTTTTAGACAAACCTTGCATAGGTGTTACTACTGCCTGGAATCCAGTCCCAATACTCATATACCGACTTTTAAACTTTATTGCGACGTCACGTCCTGAAGATACAATTGGTCGAGGAATAGTAACACCGCAAAGACCCTTTGATACAGTTATTTCGTCGGTTTCTTCGTCTTCACCTAAAACGGAAAAAGCAATAAGCATTGTATAACAATGATTGGTTAAGTAGTAAGTGAAAAATGCTACACTGCATGTAGTCCTTTCAGCAGATTTCAAACTTCAGTTATGTGCAGTTAGGCACCACAAAAGGCTATATTATCTGTACAAGTATAAATACATCGAATCGTTAATCTATCAATTTGTGTAATTAGTAATTGAAAACTCATAATGAAAAGTATTTATATTCATAAATGGCAGTGCTAAAAGAAGGTAAACTCGGACCGATACAAAAAAAGTTTATAAATCATGAATGTACATGTGTTTACCATTCTATCTTTTTATAGGAGTCTGGCAGATCCGTAAAGTGCTAAAACGTTACATTTCATCATTGTCAAGCCACTAACTACATAGGCAGTCATTTTGTGTTATAGTTTTTGAGACAAGTGTGACGACACACTAGACAACTTTCGAGTTCGATGCATTTTCGCCAAAAACTCTGGTTTTAGTGAACGTCATTTGTGCGTTTAGGGGCGTCGTCACTTCCGTTCCAATGTTGAGCGAGTGGTTGGAAAACTATAATTCTATATTGTACAAATTATTCGGCAAATTGAATTCTCAAAATTGACAATCAGCATTGCTGTCATTAGGGAATTGTCATTAAGTACCTACAGAACAACCATTATTTCTAGTTTATCCTGCACAATGACGATCACTAAGACGCTTGATGAACGTAAATGGTGCAGGGATACAGGCGACCCCCTCTATCTGGTAAATGACTTCATAAAGGCGCGTCTAATTGACGAGTTTTTTCCGGTGACGGATGAACTCGAAAGTGGTCTATTATTGGACGATTGGTCGGACGGACGGAAATGGGGATTGAATCCAAGCATCCCAATCTGTCATGGGTATAATAAATGAAAACACGTGTCCATTTTGCATACAAATAGATAAAGAAACATTCAATGATAAGTTACCTCTAGTTGGAGCAGAGACATACATAATACCATTGATTAGTATAAGTGACTTAAGTCTCTACTTAAAACAATCATAAACTGAATATTGCGTATATTCAGTGATCTGTATTTTATTGATTATAGATAGTTTTTAATTCTAATAACAAATCTTAAACCTTGAGTTCGTTGAACAAACAATAGATATAAGAAGATGTGGTATGAGTGCCAATGAAACAACTCTCTATCCAAGTCACAATTTTATAAAAAAAAAATAAGTCAAAGTACGGTCGTCAACACGGAGCCTTTGTTCACACCGAACAGCAAGCTATAAAGGGCCCCAAAAAACTGAATTAAAAAGGCTGACCTACCATCAAATACATGTAAACTGTCGTCACAGTATACCATATGGGGATGACCAATATCAAATCTCGTAAACTGTATAGATACCACGTGATCTTGGGGAACTTTAAGTCTAATGGAACATCTGTATCCATGGTCATAAAATAATGACTTAGTCAGTGAGAGTATTACTGGGTCTTTTATAGTAATCTGGTATTTACAGAAATCCTCCATATAATCTGAAATTTTAAAGAATACAAATATGAAGTATCGGTGACCATAATGTCGTGTTTAAAACCAAATTTATTTAAAATATCAATAAATGTAACAAGAAAAACCAAGTTGTGTTATGGCTCATTACAGATGGAGTTATGCACTGGTTTTCTAACAATCAGAAATTATTTAAACCAATTGTCGACCATTACCTTTGAAATTTTAAAGTTATTTCTCTTTGATCATTTTGTTTGGTGGTCCGCAACTTCTATTGTATGTTGCAATTATTGTGATGAACAGAAATTCTCGAGAAAAAGAAGATTTCTAAATCCTTCTATAGTATAATTTGACTAAAAATAACCTAAGTTTTAATACAATTGCATAATTCATACACTGAATATTTATACATTTGCGTAATTGATGCAAAAATTGTTGAGAAGTAACTTCCCTCCGGCTGTTTCTGTTCTTCGGTCGGGTTGTTGTTTCTTTGACACATTCCGTATTTCCATTATCAACTCTATAAGATTCTAAACGTACATGATCTTTTCTACATGATTCAAACAATATGCAGCAAAGATATCAGTGTAACAGGTTTCAAGGGCAATTTCTTGACAAATCAAAACACTAAGTAGGACAATATACATTTGCGTGTATATTTCATATGACCTAGGTTAACAGTCAGTGTTAAGAGGTATATAATTGTAGTTTCGAAATAACTTTTACTAGTGTGGTGACTGAAGTCAATAAACATTAATTTTGTCACCTAAACCGTTTGAAGAATTTCTTTTTAAACAGTTCTTGGCACACTTGTTTTACCATTTATATAAAAACAAACGTAATCACAGGAATATCGTATCAAGAGGACATACATACTGTAGTTGCAAGCTCTTATGTACATGTAATGTTGCTTAACATTGAAAGTTCACAATTGGAAAATTGAAATAATCGCATTTGTCGTAAAATTAGTTCTAAACCGACCCTCATTTTTAATATTCTAGATGTAAACCAACATTAACTAAACAAAACTGTATCTGTAATGTAAATATGATATTTGCGACAAAAATAATCACATAGTTTTGAACTGTTAAGTGTGAGGATATCGTCTAATAAAGCAAAAGTTGACCCTTAAGTTTGTTCTTTATATAGGTAATCAAATGTGTACTATGACATTTTACTAAAACAATGGCTAAAAAACGCTCAAAAACAAATGCTTATAGGGAAAAAAGATACATTTGCATATTGATATTTTCATTATTTAAGCAAGAATTAAGGGAAATATTGTAGAATGCATTCAATCAAACAGTCAGCAAAAATTAGCCTACTCGGGTAACTGTATTAAATTCGCCCTCGCCGCGATACAGAATTTTCGTGCTGATGCGGCGTAAAGAAATCACTACAAAATCAAACATGACGGTTAAAGTCCTATAACTCTAAAATGACACAACAATTCAAAATGTGTTGTTTATAATTATGAAGTAGATCTGTGCGCAATATTTGAAAAAATTGTCCAAATCTCATAGTTAGAGAAACTCGGAAACGACAAACCAAGCAAAACATTAATGAAGCTTTTCTCCAAATGATTCAAACATACAATTTAACTGAGTTTCATGATATCCTACCAAAGCAATTTCTGGATTTTGACTAACAGGCGGACGGACGTACAGATGGAAAACATTATACATTAAAACCACCCGTATATATGACGGGCATATAAATTTTAAAAACGTTCGTCTGAATATTTAAGGAATAAACCGTAGATATGTCATGTACATTTTTGTTATGATCCATTATCGGATTGGTAGTTTATATACTGGATAACCTTTTATTTCTGTTTTCTTTATCTCCAAGTATATTACTGATCTTAGTTTACACATTTATAGAGCAAATGTAAAATAGACACAAAAAACCAAACAGTTTAGACTTACATGTACGATAATTATACGTTGAACACAGGGCATCATTAATTATTACCACACAAATAATACAAACGAATAAGAAATCCATTTTGATAAGTAACAGGTATTTGAATTTTTATCGCAGTTGAAAGCAGATAAGATAGGTCAACGAGTTTTCTATTATATTGTCGTCTTTGAATAATTTGAGTCTCAAAGACATTAAAACTAGGCATACATGTGCGCAATACATTGGTGTATGTCCATCATTTAAAGATAAATTGGTGTTATTTAGTGTTATTTATTCAGCTGGATTTTTACGTTTTATATCAAATATCTTTTTATTTGTATTTCTTGCATTTTATATACTCCTTAATTCTTGACTTTATAAATATATACCATCGCCTATAGTTTTTGTATTATTCGCTCCTTTAACAAATCTTACTTCTTACAATAGCCAAGAGTCTTAACATTATAAATACATTTCTCGAATATGGACTCTCATTTAAAAATCATTACAGTTAATAAATGTAAGCTCCTACAATAGAAATGTGAACGTTTGAAATACACCTTACCGCCATTAAATGGGGAGTAATTCATACAAGGATGGTCATAGCAGTGTTTTATATGGCATTCTTTGTCCGGATGTTAAACAGTCCAGGTTACGTTTGCGTTTATAGCTATACGTACCATTAAATGCACTATTGTCACATTATTTGATAGAGATGCCAAAGGGTTCATCTCGACAATTGTCGTTTACTTCACATTAAATATTTCAGGTTTAATAGAAAAATAGACTAATTTCACAATTTTTGTTTTCTATGAGTACAAAATATAAATTATGAACCTATCATCTATGGTTTTGCAATTTGTTTTATTCTCTACAGTACCAATCCTTTTGGAAACCTCTAAAGTATGACATATTTGTAGCGCAGAAGATTTTGTTTCGTAAATAATTTCGTTCGTATCCAAGATGTGATGTTGTCATTGACAGAACTACATCCTACACTGGACCTACAGTTTTACGTTCTACGTTTTGTTGCATGATGGGAACAAATCTCAAACATGGTCGTCGTTATGGAGTGAATCCAAAACACCAAATCCAAAAGAAGATTTCTGATTATTAGTTAAAACGGCTTTAAATTTTCGGTCAAATGTTCTTTTGAGGGAAATTAAAACTAAAACAATATCGATAGCAGTAGTAAAAAATGGAATATATAGGATTAATATGTGTTTTGATGGTTTTGACAACTGTTCCAAGTGTTACATATGCTGGTAATAGTCGTCGTAAGTATTTTTTTTTATACTTTCATATATAGAAACAGTAAAATAAACATTGTCTATAGTGCTTTTCTACAGGCATTTTGAAATAAATTTATTTTGATTTTAAAATTTCATTGAGTGCAAAGTGATGGTATGAAAACTCGTCTTGTTATAACTATGCTTTTTAAACCTACTCTATATAGTATTTGCTTATTGTTGATAGCCATCCGGGGACCTATTGTAATGGTGAACACATCCTCGCCATTTTACTCCATATCGGAAGTTGTCGTGTTATGTTTTATTTGATTGCATTGTATTTATGTTTTGGGAAGGTTAACTTTCTGGTAATAAGACCCGTCACGGCCTGGCTGGGGAATTGGGTAGGCAAATGCTCACATTAATCTGTACCGATACAGGCTCCAAATGTCCTCCTTTATACGCCATAACTATGGTGGTGCTCCTATTTAAAGGAGGCTCATACGGAGACAAGAAGAAGTTAATATTCATACCTCATCTGCTATTTTTATACTAACTAATTGTTCGTATTCAGTACATGTTGATGTGTGTGATTACCAATAAGGCAACTCTTCACTAGAGACCAAATGACATACAAATGAGCAACTATTGGTCAGAGTAAAGCCTTAATCCACAATGAGGAAAACCCCATGCCACAAGCTTCAAAAGTCCTAGAAAGACAAATGTGAAACAATTCGAACAAAGAAAACTAGCGGTTTGAGTTATGCACAAAACAATAAACGGAAAACAAATTTGATATGCAGCAACAAACAACTACCACCGAATTACATGCCATTGACTTGGGACATGCATAAACAGAATATGGCGGGGTTTTTACCGACAAAATTTCTTCAAGAAATGCCTGTACCAAGCCTGGAATATAACAACTTTTCGTTACTCGTTCATGTGGAAGATAACATATGATTTTGACAGTTTTTTGGACTTCCAACTTTTTGAATTTACCTTGATATTCGGTATTCTTCAGAATTTACCTTGATATTCGGTATTCTTCAGAATTTACCTTGATATTCGGTATTCTTCATTTACTTTCTTTATTTCACTGCGACATATTTCACATTTGTTAACTACCACTGGGTCCATACCACTGCAAAATATTTCATATTGATTATTGATTACAAATGGGGTCATACCAATGTACTTTTCAAATTGATTTAATACCACTGTGTTCATACCACTGCAACAATATTAACTACTACTGGGTTCAAATGACTGTGACGATATTAACTACCAGTGGGTTCAAATCACTGCATACCAATACCAGTGGGTTCATATCACTGCGACAACATTGATTAATAACCACTGGGCTTATATCACTGCGAGATATTTTACATTGATTATTACCACTAGGTTCATGCCACTGCAACATATTTTTTACATTGATTAACTACCACTTTATTTATTTTACTGTGACATATTTCACATTTTAAATTGTTTAACTACGACTAGGTTTATACCTCTGCAAGATATTTGTAGTTCAATTGATCAAATACTATTAGGTATATACCACTGCGAGGTACATATATTAACAAATTATAAACCTCGATCAGGTTCATACCACTGCATCATACAAGTTTTTTTCAATTGATTAGATCTGATACTAACAGGTTCATAAAACTGCGACACACATTCACTTCCAATTGCTTAAACACTACTAAGGTCATTTCACTGTGACATCCATGTAAATATGTATTTTCAATTGATAAAATGCTACTAAGGTCATACCAATGCGACATACATGTATTTCAAATCTATTAACTACGATAAGATACATACCACTGCGACATACATGTATTTTTAATTGAGGAACTACAACTTAGTTTATGGCACTGCGACATAAATGTATTTCTAATTGATGAACTACAACTTGATTTATACCACTGCGACATACATGTATTTCTAATTGATTTCCTACGAGTAGGATTATACCGCTGTGACATACACGTATTTCAATTGATTAAATTCTACTAGATTTATACCACAGCGACATATTTCGTGTTGACTAATGGTATCTATGACTAGGGTAATATTACTGCGATATATCTAACATCGATGTACATGTACTACTACAATAGGTCTTCACCATTACTGATAGGATGTTGTTATGTCCCGTGGAAACATGTAGCAACCGCCCAAATTACGATTGTTAGATCACTAGGAATAACATACTATGCATTTGAATAAACCATCAGCTTATGAAATTTATAATTTGTCAACACACAAAGCGAGCATATTCTTCTTTGGGAAAATTGGCTTCACACATTACTTGTTCATTTTAGATCTGGTTTTGCTGTTTAAACTATCTAATGCCTTCCGTTTCTTTATTTACATATCTTGAAATCAAGAGCACAGAGCTGAACATTGTTAGTCAATAGCAGTTCGCTAAACATAATTCGAATGCAGCAAATTCAGCATGTTTTATAAAACTGTTGATTCATTTCACCTGCCTGGGTAAAATTTCGTGAACTTGTTAACGAGTGTAATTTCGTCGGTGTTTCATTTTGCTATTATACCACAAAGTCTGCATACAATTCTATAGTGTATGTGTTTATTATTGAAACATTTTAATTCATGGTTTCTGTATATATGTTGTGTACAAGTTGTAATGTTGTACAATTTTTTTTGTAAAGGCCTTAGGTTATTAGTGTTTCATGAACCGCTCAACACAACTGTATGATGCAAGCACACAGTCTTTTGTTTTGCTTATTTCTGTGAATTTTCCACAACTACATGATACAGTCTATACTGAGCATCGATGCAAAAAACATTATAAGAACACAAAAAGACTTTTTATGGATATGATTTTGGTATAAGAAGAAAAATAAAATTAGAATTTAAACCATTCGGTTATCCTCATTTCCAGTTTGAGGACAATGAGAATAGCACTAAATGTTAAGTTGAAGTATATAAATTTTAATTTAAGAGAGTAAATTTAACTGATATATTTTAAAAGATAAACTTTTATCACTTGTTGCAAGAAGTTAGATGTAAAAATACTTATAACTTGTACAAAAACCCTGTACAAATTATAATTTGTACAAAATTACATCTTGTACACAACATAAAAACAAAATCAATAAAAAAAAATCGTATCCAACGAATAATAGTAGATGAATTTAAACTTGAATAAATACTTCAAAAGGTAATATTTATCAACTGACCAATCACGTGCATTGAATTTAAGTATTATTCTTTTAACAGATTTTGTAACTGAAAATTGTGGACATGTTGTTGGACCAGATTATGGAGCCTATTTAGAATTCGACAGGGCTGCAACATTCAAAAAAGGAGTAGTTGGCGTTCCAGACGCTCTAAAAGGTCAAGAATTTGAATGTATCATTGTTGTAAGGGGTATGCCAACGACTGGAGAAAAGCGATTCATGGCTTTACACATGCGCCAATTCCACTTAAAAGAACAAGCAGTAGTGAGGCCCGAGAACGAGGTTGCAAAGTGCGGGAAAGCTTATGTGATAATTTACAATGGGATGGATAGAAATGCAGCTGAAAAATTTGTCTTCTGTGGTGCAGATGCAGTTACTCAAAACTTGGAATGGACAGGAGAATATATGACATTTTATTTCTATATCGACTATCGTAATCCTGATTTGTCTACAGTCGATCCACTGGTATCACTTCCGCCTGCAACCGGAAATACGACATTGTCTCCACCTACAACAACACCAGATCCGTTTCCGTATCCGACAGTCTATTTCAAGATGGACATAACATCATATGATTTTGGTAAATACTTAAAAATCTGAGAGTTAAAATCTATCAATATAATTTCATACCCATTTAACGCTACTATATAGTCTTATTAAATTAAGGAAAAAAAACTTGACAGCTATACAATGTAACTTAGCCACAATGTCTATGTGCTTGTTAAACGTTCCAAATCTCTTCCGTGATTTTATTTTGCCAAATCTTTTTTTTTGGATTTTTGGATTTGTTTGGGTTTTTTTTTTATGTTTTGTTTTCGCTTTTAGGTGGATTTGCTATTGATATTAAATCTCTTATTGACTGGTTTTTTTTTTATTCGTAACTTTTTCAGGCGAACAGAGAATAGAGAAAGGCATATGCATATACCTTATACTTATCGTTGAAAAGTCTGTTGACCTTTTAATAAGTTGTGTCGTTTTGTAACTGTCTCATCGATGGACATCGAACTTTTGTTATATGTTGGTTTTTTTGTGAACTATTAAAGTATTTTAAATATAGCAATAGATAGAATCGTAAAAAAATAGATTTCCGATCTTGGAGATTTGAAGACGCTGCTTACCCAAGAAGTCAAGTTCTTACTTTTGAACAAGAGTTGTGTAATATCTAATTGATAAAATGTCTAATTGATAAGCATGGTAATGACCGCTAAAATTCAAACAAATCATGTTACATTGGCAAAGGAATGTACGAAAGCATCTACACTGGAACTATCTTTAGCATTACAATAGGTGTGATCCCATGTGATTTCAGCTTGAGATATTTCTCGCGTAAAAGGCAAAAATGAAAACCTAACTTGAATTTACAAAACAGGTCATTCTAGTATATTTTTAAGAATCTATCATTTGGAATATTTTTAATCTTTTCTTCTATCGAGTTTATACTTTTTTTTTTATCTTTTAAGAATGTAATGAGACCATAGACAAGGTATCTTTAAAATGTAACGACAGCAAAAGATGTATAGACGATTCCTTGAAATGTGACTTTTGGTTCTCTCGAAATTGTGCGTCAGATGTTTACCCACGTGACAACACCGACGTGAGCAGACAAGCACCTGCAAACTGTTTTAGTAAGTATCTGTATACATACCCGTAGCAAGGGCGTTTGGGGGGTTCGGACGACACCCCCCCCCTTTTGAAAATAAATAATAAAATTGAGAATTGAGAAAGCACTGTTCAAGTCAACGTTCTGTTCGAATTGTGACTGTTAAAGTCGAGTTGGTGAGTCCAAATAACCGCCCGTTGAGAAGTCCTGGCTACGGCCATGTATAGTTAAAAAATGTGTGGTAAAAATCTTCTTTTGACTAATTTGTTGTTATCTTGTTCTTGTCTCCGTATGAGCCTCCTTTAATTATGAGCACCACCATGAGTTATGACCTATAAAGGAGAACATTTTGAGCCTGTATCGGTACAGATTTATATGAGCATTTGCCTACCCAGTTGTGTTTCTGTGATATTGTTAACTGCTAAAACTAATGCAGTTGTCATGGTAACTTTATTTGGATGTTCGGTTGGGTTTTGTTCTGCTTATGAATATAAAAAAAAGAATATGTGGTAGGACTGCCAATGAGAGAACACTCCAAAGCCAACATTTTTCAGTTGGTTTGATATCTTATAATTGCTTTGAGTTACGATTCAGCAGGGGCGGATCCAGACATTTTTAAAAAGGGTTTCCAACCCAAGATAAAAGTTGGGATTCAACCATATGTCCCCATTCAAAAGTATAGATCGTAAAACAAAAATCTGACCTTGTTTAGAAAAAAAGATATTAAGATATAAGATATTTCATCGCAGAAAATATACACTTTATACTTTATTGTCTTTATTAAACAGATTACAGACAAAAATGTTATTTCATTCGATAATTCACTACAGAAATTTAAATAGTTTAATGCCAACGACCGAACAGACATAAGCCTTTATTTATGGTTTCACATCGATCATTTGAATTGTTCTATTTAAGTAACTATTCTTAAGTGATTATTTTTTAAATGCGTCTTCTTCAGAAGAATTTGAATGTCAAACCCATAAAATTGTAGTCTTACAGTAATTTTTAGTTTCATTTTGATAAAAGAAACATGGCTACTTGTATTGTATATTACAAAGTAACGATACAAATCACTATACAAAAGGAAGAATACACCAAAGAGGGGGAGGGGTGTAGGGGACAATAAATTTCCATAAAGTCAATAACGACGAACACAATTAAATACTATATAGTTTGATAACTTTGAAAACCCTATATCAAAAGAGAAACGTTTTGTTGTTCCTATCTTGACCAGAATCAAAAGGCTCCAATGAAGAGCCAACGATCTTACACATGGGAAAGTGCTTGAATGTGAATGACATTTCCATTCCATAGCTGACTGCTATAACATCAGACAGCTTATTATTATGTAAAATGAAATAAAATAAGATTAAAGATTGAAGCTTTCAATTATATCAAAGCTTCTGTCTAAAATAAATAATTGATAAAGTTTTGCGTTTTTATCTTCCCCTTTTCGAATTTCCCTGATAGTTCAGTATTTTGTTATATTTTGATATATTTTGTTATATTTTGTTATATTTTGTTATATATATGATACATGTTTATGAAATTAAGATAGCATTTGATATTTTTTGACAGGAAAGCCAACAACGACAACAACTACCACAACCCTTGCCCCTCCACCTTTCAGACCTGATTTAACTCCCTTGTATGCTGCTGTAGGTGGAGTGTTAGGTGTAGCGCTACTGTTGTGGTGCTGCTGGAAACCAGCTTATCTCCCTTGGCGTCTTGGAAGATGTCGAAACTATCCTTGTTGGGTTAAATGTGGAAATCTGTGTCCTTGTCTCAAATGTCGTGCATGCTTTCCAGGTAGGAATTACACGTTATGAATAATATAAAATGTGATATCGTATATCTAGTTTGAATAAAAGCTTAATTAAAGAAAATAGAAGAAATATCAACCATAATTGTTTCATGTCTTGTTTAATATCGGCTTTTGAGCCTGATGGTCTGTTGGTTGGTCAGGTTATATAATTTTATTTTATATTGAGATGAATCTTTTTCTTACAAATATTAAAGTAATATTTCAGTGTTAAATTTGAATCATAAGAAAAATCATTTTAAACAGTGGACTTTTGATTTTACTTCAATGCTAGAAAAGGACTAAAATTGTGTATAGAACTAGTAATTTTAAAGATTTTAGATTTCTTTTTATTGAAATGGTTATTAAAAGGTGTTTTAATTCTTAAATATAGATGATTGTACATTTTGAAAGATAAATATCAATGGAAGTTAACTTATGTTGTTTCCTTTTCCTTGTAGGACCATCAACTATGAGCCCAACAGGGGCTGCTGCTTGGAAAGCTGCGAGGTTACAACGAGGCTCTCTTATTTCACAAGACATGTCAGAGTTCTCTCCACTTGGCTATCCGGATAGTCTCCATGGTGAGCATAGTATAAGGCATGCACCAGGGGGATATTCATCTCAAAATGGTTCTCTCCGTCCTAAAAAGGATGGATTAAAATTGGACATATCAAATCCATTTACTCCATATCAACCTCCTCGTAAGAAGAACATTATATCACAAATATGTCCATGTATGTCGTCAACCACAGCAGTTGAAGGTGAACCTCTATTTACATTTAATCCTCACTTTTGTTAAAAGTTCATAATTATTCATTTGATAGCCTATATTACAATTCAATATATCTCTTTTTGCTCCAGCTATATCTCCCCATACGTCAGGTACCCGAACACTCTACCTAATATGCTTAGCTATTGATCTAATATAAGGCCTTTGGATTTTTTAAATTAGTTTCTTCGTCGGTTTTTAATATATTATTATGTAATTACAAACGGTCACAAAAACAATGTGGCTATCATAATATAAATAAAGAGAAATGGTATGACACCTTTTCACCAGAGACCAAAGGACAGGAATCATCACGTCCTTCAACAATGATCAACACCCATATTGTACAAATATTATATACATGTAGTTATCTATTTAAGCCCCCTGGTAATAAAATACATGCTTGCATTTCTCTGAAATATAGTTACAATTTATGTTATTAAGATGCCTAATACCGATTTGCTAAGTATATAAGTATAAAGAAGAATCCCCAAGATGGCACATACTCTGACTCCCGGTGTTGCAGAAAGAGTGACCATAGCCTGGTTCAAAAATAAGTGTCAACAGTCATTAAAACAATCAAGTTGAAAATTTAGACGGAGCAAGCCCAACCCAAAATTAAACAGGGGATCAGGTACAAGAATGGTTTTCGTATTCTACTACTACCATTGCTTAAGAGTGCATTGTTTATTAATCCAACTTGTGAATGTACTCTAGTACTCTTTAGTGCTGCAAGTTGAACAGAAGTTACAGGAGCTGCAAATTATTACAAATAAATATACTTGAAATTTCAAAAAACGGCTTAAAATATATTGCATTTTTCACAACTACATCTAAATGCAATAAATACGTCTGCCTACTTGAAAATTTCTGAATTGCTATATCCCCATTTCCTGCAACATTCTCGTACCTATCGCATTATTAGATAGTATTGTGGTGCAGTTATTGTTTGAAACAATTGATATATGTGGAAATCAGCATTAATCCTTTTGCGTATGAAGAAATAATTAGAAATAGTAAGAGACTCCATTTCAATATAACATATAAAAACCCTTCTGATGCACAAAATATGTTCGCAGTCAAACACTGATTGTGCTATGGAACTAAAAGAAAATAATGCACGGCTTTTCCAGTTCAAAATACTTAAATGGCATTATTTTTTCCCCTTTCAATGCAAATTTTTGCTTTCAAAATAAAATTGCGTTTCTACTGCAAATGAATATTTGCATGACAAAAAAATTCCCTTCGATGGAATTTAATTTCTCGTGGGAACATTTGTATTTGCTGCTGGATTTTTTACACAGTTTACGACACGGGCGTTTTATGCACTTTTTCAAAACACTGATACACCTAATTTTGACCTGCTCCTTTGATAACTAAACGACATAGGATTCAGTAAAGGTATCATTAAGAACTGATATTTTACTTTCAAATTTTACCAAATGTCCATACCCATATTTGTCATATTTAATGTTAAATGAATGCAAAATGTTGTCTTGGATATACAGAAAGTAGATTATATTTCACAAAATTATTATTGGAAATCATATGTATGGAAGTATATGCACATGTAAGACTGCACCAGATAGCTGAATTTGTTAAAGAGTCTTCAGAAGAGAACGGGTAAAGTTTTAAGGTTCGATTTTAATTTTATTTCCTAACTAATTTTTACTACTATAAGACCTATATTGCTTATAATAAAATATATATATTCTTTAGCAATAATATTAAACATTCCTAATGACAAATGTAACTTTTTTATTTATTAGGAGGTCCTCGAAAGTCTATTAAATCTGGACAAGTAGCACCCTTTCCGAATGGCAGAGGAAGTATTCCGAATGGAGTACCCACAACTCCGGGCTCATTTGAACAACGATTGGCACAACCGTTTGATTTCTATCCAAGGAATAACGTGAAGAATGTTTCAAATGCGCCACCCAATCCTCAAGTTGAAACAGATTCAGTGAATCTTGCTAACAATTGGATGAGACTGTTGTCGGCTGATGGATCTCATTTACGTGAGCAACGATAAACAGTAATCAAATTTAGGATAGCAAAACCAGTTCTAGAAAGGAAGGTTAAGATATGTCTTCAATATTTTATTTAACTTTATTTAATTTCACATTGAATATGTGAATAAAAGAACAGACAATAGTTTATTCAAATTAGTATTTGAAGTTATTCAAAGTATTCACGCAATTTGTTTTCAACTGGTTGCTTTATCTTGAATGATATTGCAATCAAGTTCGTTTCTAAAATATTTCTGATGTGTATAGTACGTGTAGTATTTTTATGTTGGTATTTGTACATGTTTATACGTACATGTATGTGAGATTTAAGCATGATAAATGAATGATTTACGTGTGGGAATGAAAGTGTGTATGTATGCGGAATACACATTGATACAAGATACAAGATAATAACGATTGTATTGGGTTTGTTGACAAAAAAATGTTGTATTTTTGTTATGAATACACATAATATATCCTTACTTTATAATATGTATAATACTGTATATATCTTATAAAATATTATGTAATCTCTCTCAGGAAAAATTGATACGACACATGCATTTTGAGATTAAACTAAAGATTATATTAAAAGGAAATTTGTGATATGAAATTACTGAGACAGTTTACGGGGTATGGTATGGTACCAGCATTACACATTTACTGATTGATAATGTTTGGTTTTGAAAGCCAATTTTAACACTGTTGATTATTTCTTGATGGCCATTTTTTATTGGCTCTAGGATGTCGAAATGCACAAAGAGAATATTCGTTCAAAGAAAACATGAAGACAACACCTACGTCGCACAATAATAAGTGTTTAGGTGAAATGAAAAAAATCTTGATACTATAAGTCAGAAGAGTATTAGTTAAGGAGCAAAATAAGCTAAAAATATTGATAGGTTATGCAGCTCCTTTTTGAAATATTTAAAAGGCTGATTCGGATTTTTACCTTGTGTTTGCATTGGATTTTTTTTTCAAATCAAAAGAAAAGAAATCTAAGATCTGCTTGAGTTTTGGTATAGGACATTTTATGAGCTAATGAAAATTTATTTGAAAAGAAAAATGGGTGTTATTGAGCAAAATATTTGATCTGTATCGTAGGGAAAAAACTAAATGTCTGAGCATCTGACAAAAATTGCTAAACTTGGCATATATTCGATCTTGATTTCTAGGCCGCATGGCCAAGTTGATGCAGAAAATATCAAAATGTTGGTTGACTCTATGATACTGTCGCAATTTAGAAATAAGATTAATAATTTCATGTTTAAATGAAAAATGGTCGTCGCTACGTATATCGCCGGCGTAAGAATGTCACATATGTACTTAGTCTAGTTTTAATGTGTCCGTAGCTATATTCGCTCGCTTTATTGTTTCATTGTTATTCAATCGATAGGAAAATTCTAATCAACTTATTTTATAACGTCTTTACTGGTATTGCCCTCTTAGTTACTTCTCTCGGCTCTTTCCAATGTACAGTAAGGGGACATTTTTCATATTAACTAAGAACAACTTATCAATCTGAAAATGACAAACATTTCAAAACTTACACTTTTTAATTTTCCTTCGCCATATTAAAACTTATTTGTTTTCCATCTGATTGTGGCAAATGTTTTCTTTCAGAAGTTACAGAAAGATATTTACGTACTTATCAAATAGATTTATGCCATGTATATAACAGATTAAAATACATCAATACATTTAATGCCATGACATTCTTATTGTAATGGTAAAGGTGTTTTACTATAGTCCTCAGATGTGATGTTTCTGTGTATCACTGAAAATGAATAACAAAGTGAAATGTTCTTACCTCATAAACATTGTTTTTGGATATTCGTTTGTCTTTTTTTTTGTCTGTATTTTATTTTGTTATTGGGTTTTTTTATTGTGTGGGTTCTTTTAATGTGAGAGGGGAATTCAGGGTGGGAGCAACATTTGAGATATACAACAAAAGATACTGTGACATATTAAGCCATTTATACAAGGTTGAGCTAAACAAATTGTTAAAGTAATACAAACACTGAAACATCGAAAATTGCGCTCTTTATGCCAATGCAATAAAGACAATATCCATTTAACAGCATTTGTCGTTTTGAGTCGTCCTTTTTGTTTCAATAAGTACATTGTAACATTTACATGAAGAAAAGAATGTTTGAACAGCACTGAATATAAGAGCCCCAGTTTTTTTTTAATTTCTACCTGGTTAGTATAATCATCATTTATAATGTCAACAGAAATAAGAAGATGTGGTATTCATGAAAAAAAATAGAGACATTATGGTGTATTAAAAAGTTAAAACTTATTCATGTGAACAAAATGATATCAATAGGAGTAAATCAGTTTTAGACTTGGTATTCACAGGTTATCTATGTATAGATACTAAAAGACAAAGCCTTATCCTGTATCCATGGATCGGAATTTGTAACAAACTGAAGATTTAGATACCAATTGTAAAAGGGATTATCACCGCCGATACTTAATAACAATGTGCCATTGAGAAGGAGTGCAGCTCATTTGAATAACATTCTCAAACTAGTTGTACTTCATTTCTCAACAAGAAATGAATCATAAATAATAACTTTTTGACCTTTAAGGACGTGTACATCTTTTAAAATGAATAAGACATATCAATAAATATGACCTTATAGGACTTTGACATTTTCACAAAAGGTATAATACTGACATTTTCACTGATTGGTTCAGAGTGAAGAGATACAGCTTCTATGTTTTGTTCTTTTATGGATCTTCGATAGTTCCTTTCATGCTCCAGGAGTTAAACTTACTTTCATACAGATGAATAATAGTATACTTGAGAATTGAGACGGAAGTAATCATGACAAAAACGAAAAAATACGAAAAGACTAACAAAAATTTACAAAACACTTCATGAAAAACTAAAAACTTAGCAAGGGAACCCTGCCAAATATCGAGGTGTCCCCCAGTGCTCTGGAAGGGTTAACAGAGTAACTTGAACAGTATGTTTCACATTTGGCACACATCATTTTGTAATTCAAGTACAATGTATAAATTAAATGAAAAGCAAGAAAATACAACACCAACACCCGAACTCTTCCGAATCAAAACATGATGACCAATGATACAAACAACAACACATAGTCCTGGTAGCCTCTCGAAATTAGGTATATCAATGTATATTCAACAACCTACATGCAGACAAAGTGTAAACTGGAAAAGAAGTTATGACCTGATAATTTCCCTAAATTTTCTCCCTTTTTCCCTGTCCTTCTAGTTTTTTTTTCATGCTGCTGTTGATTTCAGTATTTCCAAAATTTCAGAATGCTAGATCCATATTGAAGTCAAGCATCAAAATGCTGGTCGTACATTTACTCATGAATCAGATGATAATGGCTTTGTAATGTGCATGGTAAATACAATCATGTAGGTATTTTAATATGTCAGTACAAATTAGAAGATATATTTCTGTATTCTTTTTTTATAAAACTTGCAACACAAATCAAAAATTTTTTTTTTTAATAATAAAAAGTTTTTCGCCAGCGAAGTACATTAGAAAACTATTTAAAAAAAAAAATTACAAAAAAAAATTAATGTAACAACACAAATTACTTTTTCAATTAATTGTCAGTCTATACAACAAAATTCTAAAATGATTGAAGGTAATTTTAATGATTCGGTTACAAATCTCTCTCTCTCTCTCTTTCCCTCTCTCTGCTTATTCATTTTGACAAATTTGGTAAACGTTGAACAAAAAAATAGTAACAAATAATTTGAAAGGAAGTTGAAAAAATATATCAAATTCATGTTTAATGGGATTATAATGATGAGGACTAACGAATTTGCCTCCCCTCTAACTAAATGTGTTAAAGGATATTTTTTTAATTCTTTTTCATTTCTATATAATACACATATACTTTGAGAGTTGGATTAATATTACCATACTATGAATGAAAAAAGATATAAAAATCACTCAGTTGATTGTTAGAGGAAATAAAATATTTAACTAATTATATGCATTTTTTTAAATTGTCGAAATAGAAATTTATTACTATTTGTTAAATACAACCACTGCTTTATCTAAACTAAGAAAGTTTTAAACAAAAATCCCTATGTTTGTTAAAAACTGCATGGACACCAACATATTGTTTCATGCAATCGAATCTCCAGACTTTGGAATTTTAATAATGCTTTTACTTGAACTTCCTCCTGAATTAGGAGTACTAGGTCTGTCCGGAGATGAAGACATGTTGGGATCAGATCCGTTCTTCACTAAATGGTAACCATCGTTATGAGTTTTGTAATATTTCCTTGTCAGCGGATAATTAGTTTGATTATCCCATTGTTGTATGATTGGAAGTGGATCCTTCAAGAACATCTTCCATCTGTATTGGCGGTATACATAGATACCAATTAAAACGCAAATGATGACGACCGACCCAACACCAATGGCAATCCCTGCTATCAACGCAGAGTTATCACTAGATGCTGTGTTTGCCAGTTCTGCATCTGGAAGACAAAACAGGAGTATATCAGTATAAGTAATATGATAAGTCAGTTTATCACATATTTGTTACGAATACGTCTGTTTTTGCATATGCAATAACCTCAAAATTGCCCGGGCAAAAAAAAGCATATTCATATTGTGCCCTGATTCTAAATGACGTGACGTCACTGCGTCCTTAACGACACGTTTGTGATAAAATGTTTAAGATTTTACCTTTTATCTTTCATTATAAAATTGTTATAATTGACCTTTTTTCTCTTTTCTGCAGAAATTAAATATGTGATAAAAAGATTATAACATGTCTTTTCCATATTGGCCCTGGTATCATCCCTCGACCCATATCGGCCTCGGCTAAAGCCTCGAGGCCGATATGGGAGTCTCGGGATGATACCAGGGCCAATATGGAAAAGGGCATGTTATAATCTATACATATTTGATAAGATCAGATAAACAGAGAGATATCGTCAGTATAATATGTATTTCTATGTTGTGATGTTATGCTATTGTTTCAGAAAAAGGGAGAAGGTTTGGATCCATTGAAACGTTTAAAACGTTTAATCCCGCTGCAAATGTTTGTACCTGTCCTAAGTCAGGCATCTGATGTACAGTAATTGTTGTTTGTTTATGTAATTTATACGTGTTTCTTGTTTCTCATTTTTTAAAATTTTATAAAGATTAGACCGTTGGTTTTCCCGTTTGAATGGTTTTACACCAGTAATTTTGGGGCCCTTTATAGCTTGTTGTTCGGTGTGAGCCAAGGCTCCGTGTTGAAGGTCGTACATTGACCTATAATGGTTTACTTTTTTTAAATTGTTATTTGGATGGAGAGTTGTCTCATTGGCACTCACACCACATCTTCCTATATCTAATTACGATTAGATGAACAGTTACGTATCCTCAGTATATGCTGGGAACAGTCAATGTATAGACAATTATAGTACATTGACTTGACATATGAACGAGCTCTTTCCCCGTTTCGGGCCGAATCCTTATATCCACTCGTTGATATGTCAAGTCAATGCACTATTATTGTCTTTATACTGCAATCTAGAAAAAAACCATGTTCAATTGTGATTTAATGTGTTAATGTTATTTATTTGATATAAATATTGGGGGAAATCTCCCTTCAAAATGGCCTCATATCAGGCGGAGAAATAGACAACACAATGAAATGTACATTACCTGTTGAAACCCACAATCGATGGTGAACGAATTCGTTTGAGTATCGACTAAAATATCAACAATAAGCATAAAACATAATGATTTATAGGTTTCAAACAAAAAATATTAACAAGTGAAATATGTTTTTTTCCAAAAATTGTAAAAGAAATAAGCTGGAGTCGTTCCACGCTTCGTTGTATTCATTTGAAACAAGAACAAGTTGAAGAGAGGTCGTATAAATAATTAAATATAGTTTCGGCAACTTCTATTTAAATATTCGTGAGGAAAAGTGAAATCTGTCGGGTCAGTGACTGTATATGACATAGAAATATACAGTCAACGCATTTTGACTGCTCAAATAGAACGAGTGCAGTTTAAATATATGTTCCTGTTATATTAGATGTTATGTTAGATGTCGTTAGTTTATAATATATAATTACCTGTACAGTCAGATTCGTCAGACTGATCCCCACACTGGTCATAATTATCACATTTTAGTGTCGATGAAATACACAGCGAGTTGGTACAGCTGTATTGGTCACTTGAACAGGGTGCTACAAAAATCAAAGTATAATATATAATTATGAAGTGACAAACTGTTCTTCTTCTTCTTATGGTATCCAGTTATCCATCAGATTTTTGATGATTACTAACTGCTGCGCATGCGTAGGATAATAATAAATAAATATTTACAAAAAATAAACAAGTACTAACATGACATGTGGTTAAAACTATTTACATAACTACTAGGTTTACTGTTTTATATTGTAGAGAACAGTAGGTGTCAACTGTTCTCTAAAAATATTTAAGGTCGGAGAAAGTACTACCTTTGGAGGTAGTACATTCCATTGTGTAATAGTAAACGGAAAAAAGGAATATTTGTAACAGTCTTTAAATGTAAGTATGTGTCTGTAAGTTTGTGGATGGAATTGTCTGGTTCTATTGTCTGTTGGTATGTCTTGTTTAAACAAGTTGCTCTACTTAGGCCAACAATGTGTTTGGTTTGTAGGTGGACATCTTTCTGATTGGCAACCCACAACTTCTTTTAACGAGTAGGGAGAAACTGGGACATGCTGATTTGGGGAACAGTTATAAATGTTGACGACACCGACGACGATGGAATGTGGGATCGCTACGTTTTGATGTCGTAGGCTACATAAAAAAGAAAAGACTTCTGACAAACATGTTTATTCCAAGTTCGGATATTTAGAAAAATAAATTGGAATTATTTACAGAATTTGTAATAACATCCGAAGATTCGTCAACATTGATGTTGACAAACTAGTGAGAATGTTACATAATTTTACTAACTTTCAAAAATAGTTTGTTTATCCTCTTCATTAAGTGTGTTTATATTGTGATTTTTGGATCATGTCTCTTACCATATGAAAATGCCGAAAGTATAAGATCAAAGCCTCTGTAGATGGCTGTAGAGTCTGTAACCAGTTGAACAGTGAGTGAAGTTCCAGTAGAAGTTATGTTGGTTGGCGCTATATCTCCACAGTTATGATCCAAATTCAACGGACTGGCAGAGGTGTCCGCTCCATCATAAAAATTGACACTGTCCTTACAAACGCTACTAAGTACCTCAATTTCATACCGTCTACAAAAAAGATTTTTTTTAATACATAGTTACACTTGCAAAATTATAAATTTTCCTCGTACTAAGTACTGTAAAGCTAGGTTTAACTTTCTAAATCAAATAATAAGTGGTTAATATCAATCAATCTATAATGTCGGTAACACCAAATGTCAGTCAATAATGTATATATATGCTAGTAACATCATCAGTATAGCATCGAACTTTGCAATCTGGAAATTGGGATATTAAAAGGACATCATTCATAAAAATATACACAGATCATGCATCGTAAGGGGCCATTTTTTTAATGATCCCTGTCTGTTGTGAATGAGGCAAGGATAAGAATCATAACAATTGGTTATATTCTCGATAAACAGGCAACTTCAATGTAAATGCTTGAAAATCTCAGCATAAGTCGAACCAGAGGAGATTTTAGTCGTTTAAGAAAACAATCTAAATAACAAAAGGGCTCCGTTGGATAGAAATAGACCTTATGCAAGTGAATATCAATACATGTATATCTCTATTTCGGCTTGAAATTGAATCTCGATCAAAAGTATGTAACTGTTTAAAAATTGCGTTGTTATAAGAACCATATAACACAGATCAAAATTCATCTTTTATTTCGTACTTCAACAGGCTATGTTCTTCTCATATATGTTATGATGGTATGATACTAAACCCCTAACGGGAAGGATTGTGCCTGATGTTCATATGATAAAATCATAATCTTTCAGTCAGTTTAATTGAAGTCTGGAGCTGGCATGTCAGTTAACTGCTAGTAGTCTGTTGTTATTTATGTATTATTGTCATTTTGTTTATTTTCTTTGGTTACATCTTCTGACATCAGACTCGGTCTTCTCTTGAACTGAATTTTAATGTGCGTATTGTTATGCGTTTACTTTTCTACATTGGTTAGAGGTATAGGGGGAGGGTTGAGATATCACAAACATGTTTAACCCCGCCGCATTTTTGCGCCTGTCCCAAGTCAGGAGCCTCTGGCCTTTGTTAGTC
Organism: Mytilus galloprovincialis; assembly: GCF_965363235.1. NCBI lineage: Eukaryota > Metazoa > Mollusca > Bivalvia > Mytilida > Mytilidae > Mytilus > Mytilus galloprovincialis. The sequence continues at coordinate 78,623,559 of NC_134843.1, forward strand.
TTGTATTATTTTAATTTTAGTTTCTTGTGTACAATTTGGAAATTAGTATGGCGTTCATTATCACTGGACTAGTATATATTTGTTTAGGGGCCAGCTGAAGGACGCCTCCGGGTGCGGGAATTTCTCACTATATTGAAGACCTGTTGGTGACCCTCTGCTGTTGTTTTTTATTTGGTCGGGTTGTGTTGTCTCTGACACATTCCCCATTTCCATTCTCAATTTTATAAAATTTTCCTAAAAATAATCAAAGTTGTATACATGTACATGTAAATGTGCACTTGCATACGGTCGATTTCTAACCGACGCAGCTCAAATGATACAATTTATAGAATCCCGCACAGCTATAGACAAAGCTTTGTTTAACCACTTTGAAACTATATTTTATTTACAATGATTTTGTACCATCTTATCCCAGTACAAATAAGCAGAGAAAATTGTCCAATTGATGAGCAAGGATTACAATATTAGTATTTTACGGCAAATATGTTCATTTAAAAGGATAGAAAAAATAGCTTGAAATAAGATCTGACTGATTAGAGTAACTAAAAGACTAGATTAATTGGTTCAAAAATGTCTATTGGCTGATAAGAGTACAGTCATGTCCAAATCTATATCTGGATAAGCTGGTATAAGAATAGCTTTATTGTCATATAAAGTACAATAAACATCATTTAGTTTGTGATGGAAAAAAAGAAAAAAGGAAAATATACATGAATCAAGGGAATAACAATTGAATTGTAAATGAACACATGGACAACAAATTTTCTGTCCTCAGTTCTAATGACTGAATAATAAAGGTGATAATATTTTTAAAAAATCCATGAAAGAAAAGTTTAGCAGATGCAAGGGTAAAAATCTATACGGCAGTACAAAAGAAAGATGGTAAAAAAAATCCCTTGCTATGCCGGTTGAACAAAAGGAATATCACCAATTAGTATCTATAAATTCCTTGATTACATATGTCAACTAGTGAAGACAAAGACTCAACAAAGATTAAAAATGCCAAACAAACATTACAATCAGATATCACGGATACGGCTACTTTTGATATTAACCATAACACCTTCGTAAAGAGCCCATCAGGCACTAAAGAAATATCCAACAAAAACAATGAGAACCAAACAATGGAACAACACGAAAAAAATGTAGTGTCTCAGACAGTGGACCAAAATAATAACATGGAAAAATTTATGACATGTATGGAAAAACATTTTACTAACGCTCTTGATAAAATATGTCAACAACAAACTGACATGCTGGTTTCGAAAATGACTTCAATGGACATTGCATATAAACATACCATTCAACAAAATGAAGAAAGGTTTGCTCAAATGATGGACAAAGTAGAATCTGTGATTAACAAAAAGGCTAATTTAGAAAGAGAAAATGGAGAACTAAAATGCAAAATTCAGCATATAAATCATGAAACTACACTTGAAAAAGAACTACTGAAAACCAAAATGGAAACTAAATGTGAGATGCTTACACAGAAAAATAAATCACAAAGTGACAAAATTAATAAACTAGACCTGGATCTTGGTGAAATTAACAAGGAGATGCAGGTAAGGAAAAACAAAATAGAATCATTAGAATCATCATTTACTGCTCTTCGCAAAGACATTGAAGACAAAGAAAAAGAGATTCTTAGTTTAAAAATACACCAGAACACACCCGCGAAATCGCGGGCATTCAGAGCGTAGTTTAAAGTATGTAAAGTGTTGTTGGAAGAATTTTGTAAAATACAGAATGACTGGAGAATTTCAGCAAAAGTATCATAAGTCATAGGTTATTGGGGACAGGAAAATGTTTTTTTACCCTCCACCTTTATTTCCAAAGTTCTCAATTTTTGGTTTTCTATCAATTTCAATATGAACATACATTTAGTATGTTATGAACATTTATTTAAGTAAGGAGCCTGTAATTCAGTGGTTGTCGTTTGTTTATGTGTTACATATTTATTTTTCGTTCATTTTTTGTACATAAATAAGGCCGCTAGTTTTCTCGTTTGCATTGTTTTACATTGTCATTTCGGGTCTTTTGAAGCTGAGTATGCGGTATGGGCTTTGCTCTTTGTTGAAGGCCGTACGGTGACCTATAGTTGTTAATATCTGTGTCATTTTGGTCTCTTGTGGAGAGTTGTCTTAACATGGCAATCATACCACATCTTCTTTTTTTTATGTAATCAATGAATTTTGTAAAAGATTTAATGACTGGAGAATTTCAGAAAAAGTATCAAAAGTTCACATGAATAATTTTAGAGCTTATCTGTATATTATAAACATTCATTACTATATAAATAAAGCGTATTTACTTTCAATTCTAAGTTTACTAATCGATCTATGGTGATCATTGATATAGTATGCAGACCCTCTCTATTTAATAAACTCTGTGACCGCCGTGGATAGTAAACTTGAAAATGATAGCAGATAAAATTCTGAAAATACACTTTATTCGTAGTATATGTATGTTCAAAGTATACAGAAAAACGCAAACCGGAAGTCTAATCTGACTTAAAATTTCGTACAATGACGGGACAATATCCGGATGCCTTTTTTCTCGTTTTTCTCCTAAAATAACTCAATCTGAATAATCATATGAATGGATGACAAATGCGACTATGCACTGTACCTATAGGACACAGAGGCGTGTTGATTAATTTATTCTGGAAAGAAGAGAAGCGACACCAAAAATGAGGTCTTCTCGTTTAATAGTATAGATGCCAGTAGTGGCGACGGAGAATTCCAAACTGTGCCAATATCTAGACCATCAAAACCATCAGTTATTCTCATGGGCACCTCAAATACTGAAAACATAGACCCTAGAATCTCACCAGACTACAATGTGCACAAAGTTACAGCATATAACCTTGACGAAACAGAAAAAGAACTCCAAAAGCTTGAGAGTGAACCAAACGTTATTGTGTTACACTCCTTAACGAACGAGTTAATGAACAAAACTCCAAATGACTGTGTTGACAGAATGACTAGGATATGCGATGATATACGTTCACGTTTCAATAATATCAAGATCGTGATCTCCTTGCCAACACCGAGAAGCGATTCTGAAGATTATAACTCAGATGGACAACTTATAACAATTCTAATGAAAACCAAGTTCAGGGGAGATGACTCTGTTATCCTATGCGACAATAGCAACTTGGCATACAAAGGACAAGTGATGAATAGATATATAGCTCAGGACCAATTTCATCTTACTCCTGATGGAACTGCTGTACTAGTTGCAAATATCCGTGACTGTATCGATAAAGCCCTTAATTTGCCTCCACGCAGTACACAGGGAAGAACTGGATATGGAAGAGGACGACCCTATAGAGGTAGAGGAGGCAGAGGCGGCAGACGTGGCTATGGACGTGGCCGTAGAGGATACCGATAGACTGTTAAAATTACCTATAGTATAAACCTCATTGATATCTTCTTTTTAAACAAATTGTACTGAGCTGTGTTGTTATTTTGAATATTATATATAATCCTCAGGTAGAGAGATTATTTCAATAAACATTTTTTAGTACTATTTTTTTTATATAACATATCGAGTAAATTCAATTTTTTGTGTACAACTAAAAATAGATCTAGATATACAACGTAATAGATATTCAAATATATTGTACAACCAAATACAGATATAAGAGATTAAAAAAAAAAGGCTAGTGTAGTGTGTACACATAAATATACAAATACATATATACGTTATCATAAGATACAATATGAAAACTAGTCTAAATATATGCAGCTGGAATGTTGGGGGGTTGCTGTCAGAACATCATGATAAGTCAAATGATAAGAATTTTTTATCAGAATTAGCACAAAATGATTTAGTTCTATTAACTGAGACCCATGTTGGTTATGAAAATCATTTGAAATTTGATAACTTTTTGTACTATCCATTCTGCAGACCAAAATCTAAAAATAACAGATATTTTGGTGGTCTAGGGATTCTCATACGTAAAGAAATTCGTAAAGGTGTAAATTTTTTGAATAACGGGACCTCAGAATACCAATGGCTAAAATTGAAGAGAGAATTTTTCAATTTAAACAAAGATATATATCTGTGCTTGATATACTATGCTCCCAAAAGCCAAACAGACCTACTGGAGATAATAGAAAAGGATATAACTGATAGTTATGGGTCTATGGGGGACATCCTGTTAGTAGGGGATCTTAATGCCAGAACTGGGTCAGAAAAAGACTATATTGATGGTGACAGCACCTCCCATGTTCCTTTATTTGATGAAAATTATGATGTAGACTGTTTCACAGAGGAAAGGGTCAGTAAAGATTTAATAACTGATTCCAGAGGGAAAAACTTGCTAGAATTTTGTATAGGTAATCAGTTACGTATCTTGAATGGGCGTATGTGTGGTGATAGCAAGGGTAAATTTACATGTTTCAAACCTAATGGATGCAGTGTAGTTGATTATGCTTTAGTTTCTCAAAGCCTACTCCAGCAAATTTTATATTTTAATGTATCAGATTTTAAGGCAAATTTTTCTGATTGCCATTGCAAAATCACTTTTAAGATTTTAGCATCTTTCCAATTGGAGAAAAATAAAAGTCATATGAAAGACTTTCCTTTGAGGTATAAATGGGACACAGAAAGTATTCAAAATTTCCAGGAATCATTTACACATCCTGTCATACAAAATGAGCTAAAATATTTTTTAAATAACAAAATTATCTTAGACAAAAAGAATGTGAATGATGCCACATATAGTATTCATTCAATATACGAAAAAGTGTGCAAAGTATCACTAAAAAAGAAGAAGAAAAGGGTAAAAACATGTAATCATAAAAAATGGTTTGACCAAGATTTAAAAAGTTTGAAAAAACATGTTAATGATAAAGCTATATTAATGTCAAAATTTCCGAAAGATCCTATAGTGCGTGGCTCTTTTTTTAAACTTAATAAACAATTTGCCAAACTAAGGAGGAAAAAGAAAAGAGAATTTAGAGAAAATATTTTGGACCGTTTAAGCAATCTAGAATCAGAAAATCCAAAGGATTATTGGAACCTTGTCAATCAACTCCGTCTTGAAAATAATTCAGAAACTAAAAACAACATAGATGGTGACATTTGGTATAAATATTTCTCTGACTTGTCATCAATTCCTGAAAATGAACACATAAAGTCCAAGATAAAAGAGATAATGAGTAAACTTGAACTATTAGAAAAGAAAAACTTTGGATTCAGTGAGATTGACTTTAAAATCACCCCTGGTGAACTCCAAAAAGCCCTGAGGCAATTAAAATCTGGGAAAAGTCCAGGTCTAGACACTATTACAAATGAAATGTTAAAAGTTTCACAGAGTTATATGCAAGATTGCTTACTAAAACTTTTTAATGCCATTCTTCTATCTGGCATTTATCCCAGTAATTGGTCTGAGAGCTACATTACTCCTATATTCAAATCTGATAACCCGCAGAACCCTGAAAATTACAGAGGTATTGCCATCAATAATGGTCTTGGCAAACTTTTCAATACCATTCTGTATAACAGACTTGATAAATTTTTATCTGATAATAATATCATAAACAAAACTCAAATTGGTTTTTCTAAGAAAGCTCGCACTTCGGATCACATTTTTGTACTAAAATGTCTCATAGAAAAATATGTTAAAAGAGGCAAAGGTAAATTGTATGTATGTTTTGTAGATTTTCGCAAGGCCTTTGACAAGGTTATTCATATTGGTATATTATACAAATTATTACAGCATACAAATAAAGGTATTTTTTATAACATTTTGAAATCTATGTATAGTAACGACAAAGTGTGTGTTAAAGTAGAAGACAAAATAACTGATTTTTTTAGATATAATGTTGGTGTACGACAAGGTGACGTTTTGAGTCCCACATTGTTTAAACTGTTTATTAATGATTTGCCAGATATATTATCTAACAATTATGATGATGTCAATTTAAATGATGAAAAGATACCATGTCTACTTTATGCTGATGATCTTGTATTAATATCTGACTCAAAAGAAGGGCTTCAGAAGAGACTTGATACTTTGTGCACATTCTGCAAAGATTGGTGTATGGAAATAAATGTGAAGAAAACCAAGATTATAATATTCAATAGGAGTGGTAGACTCCTTAATGAAAATTTCAATGTAGGAAATAATTCTATTGAATGTGTTAAACAATACAAATATCTTGGCATAGTCATCCAAAATACTGGAAACTTTAATGAAGCCAGGAAACAATTATTCCAAAAAGGTCAAAAGGCCAGTTTTAAACTTTATAAAGATTTGAAATCATCTAATCCTCCTATTAAAACTCTTTTGCATTTATTTGATCACTGTATACAGCCAATTGTAACTTATGGTTGTGAAAATTGGGGTGTTATTAACATTACTTCTAAAAGGAAAAATTTGTCCCTTTATGACATATTTAAAGATTGGGAGTTTGAGAAGCTAAATTTAAAATTTTGTAAGTATATTATTGGTGTTACAAAGATGTGCACAAATGTAGCAGTCCTGTCTGAATTGGGTAGATATCCTCTTTATATAAATTTGCTAACACATATGTTTATGTATTGGCATAGACTAGAGAATTCTCCATCTAATTTATTGAAAAATGCTTATGCTGAGTTAAAAATGATAGAAAGTAAAGGTCAAACCAGTTCCAATAATTCATGGCTCTCTAATATCATTTTCTACAGTGAAAAATTGGGTATTGACCTAAATATATGTAAAAATCTAGGAAAAAATATGTTTATGTATTGGCATAGACTAGAGAATTCTCCATCTAATTTATTGAAAAATGCTTATGCTGAGTTAAAAATGATAGAAAGTAAAGCAGTGGCGGATGCAGGAATTTTCGAAAGGGGGGGTGCTAGCCCAGGGCAAAGGGGGGGTGCAAACATATGTCCCGATTCAAATGCATTGATCGGCCAAAATAAAGGGGGGGTGCGGACCCCCGGAACCCCCCCTCTGGATCCGCCACTGGTAAAGGTCAAACCAGTTCCAATAATTCATGGCTCTCTAATATCATTTTCTACAGTGAAAAATTGGGTATTGACCTAAATATATGTAAAAATCTAGGAAAAAATAAATTTAAAAACTTATCGAAAAAACAGCTCAAATTAAATTTTCAAAATGATTGGGAGAAAATGCGAGATTTTTATTTACAGAATCAAGGCAAATTGGACACTTATTTTTAGTTCAAAAAGTCATTTGACTATGAAAATTATTTAGATTTAAAGCACCCACAAAAACATTTATTAACAAAATACAGACTTAGCAATCACTGTTTAAGAATAGAAACTGGCAGACATGAACGAATTACCAATGTATGTGGTAAATATGAAATATTACCTCGACATGAGAGGATATGTTTATATTGTAATACAAATTGTATTGAAAATGAAATGCACTTTCTTCTGGAATGCCCTATTTACAATAACCTCAGAAGAGATATCACTGATTATATAAAAAAATACCCCAGTTTAGATAGTTTAAATATAAATGATCTTTTTTCATGGATCATGATTAATGAAGATAGCAGATTTTTATCTATTTTAAGTGCATACCTGGATAAAGGCCTGCAACTAAGAAAATCAGAAAATTAGTTAGATACTCTAAAATATATCAAAATTATCTCCCCTTGACCACTGATCCTTTCTTCATGCATTTGAATTTCAATTATTATTTTATGTTTCTTTAATCACTCTGTAATGTTTATGTCATGTTGTAATTAATGTTATGCTCTTAATGGGCCCTTTAATTTGGAAAATAAAAAATATTGTATTGTATTGTATTGTATGTAAATATACGAATTGGAATGTTTCTGCATCAGCAAGGTTTATATATGATTGTCTAACATACCTAAAGACAGCTACAACTTTATAGTTCGTGGGTACTGTGACAGCGAGGTAACAGTTCATAGAGTTAGGGTAATATAATGCTGTACTGGACTGCAGTGATATGCCAGTTGTTATGGCAACGGTCTGGTTACATGATGTTGTTAGATACACTGAAACAAAAATATTTAAGTGTATGTCTATAGATCAGAGATAAAACAAAAGGTTAATTTTGTATCAATACTGTGTAGGAACTTTTGTTTGTGGTCCATAAAAAAAACCCGGAGCATGCAACCAAAAAACGTGTTAAATATGGAAAGAAAGAAAAAGTTATAGATTGGTCATACAGGATACAAATGTATTGGTGAATTCTGCTAGTATACAGTTTCTTAATCTATAACTTTGATAACTGAAGTATTTTCCTGAATCAAAGAGCTGAAGAGCTCTGAGGGAAAAGACGGCCATTGTTTCAATTTGTAGGGGGGTATCTTTTGATAGTCTACATACAAAGAATGAGCAAAAGAACAGCTAGAACATATAGAAAGGCTGACAATAATGAAACTAACTGTTGTTTATTGATATTTCATTTCCTTAGTCAAGAATTCATCATAGAGACAATTTGGACCAATGAGATCTGCACCTTCTAAATCAAAACATTTAATTAAAGATGGGAGTTAATTATCTAAAATTCAATTGAATTTAACAACTACTACAATATATTTTAGAATTTTAATTATGTACAACTGAACGGCAGGCTAAGACCATTCTCATTTTTTTGTGACAGTATTCTCAAGAAAGTGAGGACTGAAAAATCTATTCAGTTTTAATTTTCCATTGATAAATTTCCCAGTTACAACTCTCATCACAGGGATACATGTACTTATAAAATCAAATATGATTGATATAAGCTGTGTGAAGTTTGTTTCCAGATCCCACATTTTGATATATCTGTAAAATTCATGAATAAATAGCTTTAAAAGCAATATTTAAAAAAAATGAAAAAAAAGAAAAAAAAAAATGACCACTACAATAATTATGTTGGTACGCAAAATTATTTTTTAATTGATGACTACTTATCATATATATACTTAATGTGACATTTTTAGTGTTCAGATACATTAACTTTCATTTTAGTGGGTAATTACTCATCAATTGAGGTGCCCCTTAATCGGAGAAAGATTCTAAAAACATAACTTTACAGAAAGAATGAAAACTGCAGTTGCTCTCCCCAATCTCAATAGGTATAAACTACAAAAAGCAACATTTTATTTTTTTTTAATTTTTTTTTTAACCATTTCAATAATTATGTTGGTACACAAATTTTTTTTTATATAGAAGACTACTTATCATATACTAAATGTCACATTTTAAGTGTTCAGAAACATTTGATTTTAGTGTATAATTACTCATCAATTGAGGTGCTCCTGAATTGGAGGAAGATTCTAAAAACAGAACTTTACAGAGACAATGAAAACTGCCGTTTTTCTCCCCTATCTCATGTATCCCCATTGACATTGTTTACCGCGAAAGTTGACCTACAAATTATCTGATTATAGCCTCAGATTAAAGCATTGCATGTTGGTGTGTGAATCATCTACACTACAGCAAACATCATTAGGTTTATATTTAACAAATACGGATTTTAAATTAGTATACAAATACTGTGAATGATTTTTATAATGAATAAAGGATATCCCTGTGTAGGTCGGCATTCCAACAATGACGTCACTAGGTTAGATATATTTAGAATATTTCGTAATACTGATTTTTCCGGACTGTAAAAGAAACGTATATAGTGTAAGGGAAAGCTCAATATACGATAATTTCACGAGATACAGAAGGGAAATGTGTAAAAAATGTATTTAAAGTCAATCTGTTCTCCTTGTCATCAATTTCAGTATGACATTTTGAGGGGGTTTCCAAACTATCAAAACAAAATGATTGACGTGAGGGAATGATACTCTGGCCAACCCCATTAGGGAATTGACGGCTTGAAGCCGTCTTTCCCCAAAAATTGAAACTAAGAAAATAATCTAGCTAAACGAATTCTTGAAAGTGAACAATCTTTGAAGTAAATTCCTTTTTAATATATTTTTAAGTATTCTATGCATGCCTTTTGCTTCAACAATGGGGATTTCAAAAAGAAACATGTTTAAATCAATCCATTGTCCTTTAAATCAGAAAAAAGTTTGTAGTAAAATATATGAATAAGGATAAGAATGAAATTGTTTATTATAGTGTCAGATATTGATTGAACAGCATTCACACAATATTCATTTTTTTATATAAATAAGGCCGTCAGTTTTCTCGTTTGAATTGTTTTACATTTTCTTATCGGGGCCTTTTATAGCTGACTATGCGGGATGGGCTTTTCTCATTGTTAAAAGCCGTACGGTGACCTATAGTTGTTTATGTCCGTGTCATTTTGGTCTCTTGTGGACATAACCGACCGTGCAAGGGCTGTATAGCCAGTCAAGGTCGTTAAAAACTTCCATTTGTTGTCTTGTGGACAGTTGTCTCATTGGCAATCATACCACATCTTCTTCTTTTTTATATATACTCAAACAACAATCAATATCCAGCCAAAAAATGACTTATGAGACACTGATCCTTGAAACCAAAATATATACACTTGTAAATAATCTCATAAAAGTTATATTCAAAATGCGACAAGTCACTTAAAATATGAATAATTCTTAGGGCAGCAACCATTTGATTTTCTGGGGGGGGGGAGGGGGGTGGGCTATGTTTTTTTTTTGAAAAAAAGTTTGTTTCAAGTTTTGGGAGAAAAAAATAATTTGTTTTTGATTCTGAGAAAAAAAAATGTTTGTTTCACCCACAGCTGCCACTATATGTAATGCTAAAATTGAAAGAAAAAAACCATAGCCCCCCCCCCCCCCCCCCAGAAAATCAAATGGTTGCTGCCTTTGGTTAAAAAAGGTATATGTATTATGCTTTTTATTATTCTCAATAATATGATATATATAATGCAATAAAAATGTTTCAAATTTGTCAACATGACTTAGTTAATTTCTCCTAAATCTTATATCGAAAATTCAATTCTTCGAAACCGTTATTTGTATGACCAATTTATTTTTTAAGGACATTTGAAATATATACATATTAATGGAAAGGTATAAATATTTCAACACGGGAGCATATTCATAATTTATTTAATCCCGGTGTCTATGAATAGTTTATTTACCTGTATTGTTACAACAAACGAAATCGTCAAAACAATATTAATTCGTGTAGATGTACCGTACATAAGTGACAAATATATAACTTGAAATTATCGTTCGTGTTTCTAAAAAGAATGTAAACAAATATACTATGCGAATGATTAATTTTGTGCCAATACTGATGTCTGTTTTACTCACCTGTGCTTATCGAAATTGCTGATGGGACGATCAATGAAAAAATGAATAAGAAAACACTGAAGGAACAAAACGATAAATTCATTTTGACGGACACATTGTACATTGTTTACAAATGGCGGCGCTGCTTGGCAATACTCCAGTTTACCTGTACAGGTAACTTAAATTTAATCAACGATGTAAATCGGAACGGAATTGATAAAAAATAACGAATGATCCTTAATTTATTAAAAAAAAGAGAGTAAAAATCGAAGACTACTTGTTAAGCCGAAATATTTTTCAACACTATTTTATAGAATAATTTTCGTATATCATCACCTTAATAGATTAGTGTAACGTTTTCCGTTTATTACGTAAATGCATCATTGGATTTTATTATCTTGGTATAATTAGATTACTTATTCGCATTAACCGTTATAAAGTAATTCCTTACAATCTATTTTTATCGCCTTCGATGATCAGATTGCACTTGTTACATTGTTAAATGTCAAATCAATCATGTAATCAGCGGGTGCCCCGTTGCTTTGTTTATACAGGTGCCTCGGCCGTTGACCTCAGTTTCGGTTGACCTGAGCTCCGGGCTCCGGGCTCCGGGCTCCTGTATTATTGCTCCTGTAGAATATTTCTTTGTTCAGAGTCATTTAACCATATTGTAATCAGGTTACTAGAGTAGTATAAAAGAGAGAAATAGATAGTGAGAAGGGAGACGAGATACGATATACGAGGGAGACGATTTTGTGTACGAGAGGTGTGTACTTACGATTTATGATTATACCACCGTATTGTTGAGCCTGCAGTTAAGATGTTGTAAACTTGTATTACTTTTACATGTACTTTGGATTTTGAATAATACAGTATTGAACTTTTAATCGACTTTGTGTTTATGTTAACTTGCAAGACTTCGTTCAGACTACACCAGGATCCATTTATTTATTTATGTGACCAGGATTCCCTTAATCACGCTACCAGAGATTTTTAGGGTTACCCTGTTAAAGAGTATACTTGGCATTTGTCGTCCGTGGACGTGTGAAACGTAGACACCAAACAACAAAGCACAAACACAAGAATACACACTTTAGTTTAAGTCCCCATACTTAAACACTTTTTCGTCACATTGGTGGCAGCGGTGGGATTTGGTATTTCTACCGGTATTCTTTCTTCATTATTTTCTGTGAACCATTTGGCTTTCTTATTTCCTTTGTAAGGTTTTAAATTATCTCCATGGATTATTACAGCTGTCGACTTTTTCGAATGTTGAATTTTGAAAATAATGTCACTTTTCTTATCTATTATTACCCATGGTCCTGTCCATTGTCGGGCAATCTTTAATTTTAGTCCTGGTGTATTTTTCTTTTGATTCCTCCATACTAGATCCCCTTTCTCATAATTGTGACGTTTTACATTGGTGTTATATAAAATTTTCTGCCTTTCCGCTGATTTCTTTAAATGTTTTCTCGCAAGATCATGAGCTTCCCGTAGCCTTTCTTCCAGCTCAGTGACATACTCTGATGTATATGTTTGGGTCTTGGGACATTTCCTCTATTGGTTCCGTTATGATGTTAATAGGGAAACTCATTTCTCTACCAAAAACTAATTTATACGGGCTTATCCCTGTACTTTCGTGTGGCGTTGAATTGTAGGCCATCATTATAAAATCTAAGCATTGATCCCAATCTTTTTGTTGTGATTTTATATATTTTGAAAGCATATCATTTATACTTCGGTTCATACGTTCAATCATACCATCCGATCGAGGGTGAAAAGGTGTGGTTCTTGTCTTATTTATTTCTAGCAGGGTACACATTTCTTTGAACAAGGCGCTCTCATATTGTTTCCCTTGATCTGAATGGACTTCTATTGGACAACCATACCTTTTAATCCATGCTCGAAAAATTATATTTGCAACCGTCTTAGCCTAAATATCTGGCATAGCATAAGCCTCTGTAAGTTTGGAAAAATAATCACCGACAACCAATATACAACGATTTTTATCATCAGTTATAGGAAAAGGTCCTGCAATGTCTGTGGCAATCCTTTCAAACGGAACTCCTACAACATATGATTTCATACAATGTCTTTTCTTGTTAGGAGGATTTTTACGTTCCCCACAAATTTCGCATTGGTTTACATAATTTTTAATTGACTCTTGCATATTTCGCCAATAAAATGGTGATAGTTTGGCTTTTTCATACGTCTTCTTTATACCTAAGTGTCCTGCTGTTTTAGTGTCATGTAGGTACCAGAGGATCGTTTTTTTCAATTGAATTTGGAGCACATATTTTCCATCTCCCTTTCTTTGTGTCATCATCCCAATACATGCATAAAATTCCGTTCTTCAATATTTTAAGTGTACGCTCTCGTAGCTTATCTCGTAGCTTATCTCTCCCCAATCAGGCTTTCTTCCTTCAATTTTGTATTTCAAGATTTGTTTTAAAATTGAATCAGATTCTTGTTTGTCTCGTATGACCTCTAAGGTTAAGTCAGTATCCGGTTGCGGTATTTGTTTCGCTTGTTTTGGTCTGTTTGGTTTTCTCCCCCTCTTTATTTTTGAGGTTCGTCCCAAAACACTGTCGTCTTGCCCGATCAAAAACCCGCTAAAAGAAGTGGAATTTTGTTGTGGGCTCGAGCGACAATGATCATTTACTTCCTCATCGCTATTTTCAAATTCTCCTGAATTTGTAATAGTGTCCACTGGACAATTTGTTTTCTCTCCTTCTTTCATCTCTTTGATTTCTATATGACACGGACCATCATAGATGTAATCCCAGGGCATTTCGCACTGTTTACAGAAAATACCTGTTTCTGTTTTTAATCTTGACATCGCATCCGCATTACCATGTCGGTTGCCAGGTCGGTGTTCAATTTTCATATGAAATTGACTTAATTGCTGGATCCATCTATGTATTTGTCCATCGGGATCTTTAAAATTTTGCAGCCATGTTAACGAACCGTGGTCAGTTCTTAATTTGAAACCACGGCCTAATAGGTAATGTTTAAAATATTTCGTAAAGTAGACTACTGCTAACATTTCTCGTCTGGTAACGCAATAGTTCCTCTCTGGTTTGTCAAGACATCGGCTTCCATAAGCAATTACACGCTCTTTTCCATCTTGTACTTGAGAAAGTACAGCTCCAATAGCATAAGCGCTGGCATCAGTGTCCAGTATAAACTCAGACCCACTTGCCCGAGGATATGCCAATATAGGTGCTGTAATTAATCTTGTTTTTAGCTCTTGGAATGAAATTTCGCACTCCTCGTCCCAAATAAAACGTGTGTCCTTTTTAGTTAAATCAAATAGTGGTTTAGCTACTTTCGAGTAGTCTTTGATAAACTTCCTGTAATAGGATGATAGCCCAAGAAAGCTTCTTACTTGTGTCACCGTTGTCGGTTTCCTCATATTTTCTACAGCTTGGACTTTTGCTGGGTCTGTTTTTACGCCTGATTTTGAAACAACATGCCCCAAAAATTGTATCTCTTTCTGCAGGAAATTGCATTTCTTTGGTTTCAACTTCAGTTCAGCATCACTGAGTCTACTAAGGACCTGTTCAATGTTTTCAAAATGTTTTTCTAATGTTTTTCCAAAAACAACTTTCTTGGCTACGTGTTCTTTCTACTTCAGGATTGAATTCACTGCTATCTGCATGTAAGTCGATAAAATCTACATAGTTCTCTTGTTCTGATGAGGAGGCCGACTTTTCTGACTGTTTTGTAGTAGGGGTCTTACTTGTGCTTGCAACAGGTCCATGCACATTACTCTGCTCTTTAGCCTCCTTTCTAGGGGATTTCACCTCACTCCTATTTCCGGTTTCATGTAATGCTCTCTGTGCTTGCTCCTTAACCTCATTTCGATTTATATGATGTGCAGACTGTAAATGTATCATTGAAAGCACTAGTTAGCAAATATATATATAATTTTAATATTTTTTTGTTTTGATAGGTTCTTATTTTTATTTTTACATAGACATTAATTTTGTTCGCAAAACTATTTTAAAGTTTATTATAAAAATTTGGAACCTGTGACCCTAACTTTTTGATTGGTGTCAATCGGAACAAATTTTATTTTGTCTTTTAAGTTACTCTTGTATCCCAAGTTTTTTTTTGGTGTTCAAGGAATAGTTAGAATATCATTATGAGATGAGTAGTTTTATTATATGTTTTATGCTGCATAAACTGAACAGTGGAAGTTCAGGGCTAAGAGGGGGGCTGTGTAACGTTTTCCGTTTATTACGTAAATGCATCGTTGGATTTTATTATCTTGGTATAATTAGATTACTTATTCTCATTAACCGTTATAAAGTAATTCCTTACAATCTATTTTTATCGCCTTCGATCAGATTGCACTTGTTACATTGTTAAATGTCAAATCAATCATGTAATCAGCTGGTGCCCCGTTGCTTTGTTTATACAGGTGCCTCGGCCGTTGACCTCAGTTTCGGTTGACCTGAGCTCCGGGCTCCGGGCTCCGGGCTCCTGTATTATAGGTCCTGTAGAATATTTCTTTGTTCAGAGTCATTTAACCATATTGTAATCAGGTTACTAGAGTAGTACATATAAAAGAGAGAAATAGATAGTGAGAAGGGAGACGAGATACGATATACGAGGGGACGATTTTGTGTACGAGAGGTGTGTACTTACGATTTATGATTATACCACCGCATTGTTGAGCCTGCAGTTAAGATGTTGTAAACTTGTATTACTTTTACATGTACTTTGGATTTTGAATAATACAGTATTGAACTTTTAATCGACTTTGTGTTTATGTTAACTTGCAAGACTTCATTCAGACTACACCAGGATCCATTTATTTATTTATGTGACCAGGATTCCCTTAATCACGTTACCAGAGATTTTTAGGGTTACCCTGTTAAAGAGTATACTTGGCATTTGTCGTCCGTGGACGTGTGAAACGTAGACACCAAGCAACAAAGCACAAACACAAGAATACACACTTTAATTAGTTTAAGTCCCCATACTTAAACACTTTTTCGTCACATTAGTACCGTTGCGCCAATCTTTAGACTTTTATAATAATATATGAAAAAATCAGTAAAAAGAAAAATTATAAATATATATGTGTATTTTTAGGGCTGTCCAAGACTAATGTAAGTCCAAAAGTAAAAATTAATACAAATGTAACAACTTTTAAAAACACGTAAAAATACGTACGGAACACTAGGCCGCCATAATCAATTATAATAGTTTTTATCGAAACGGTATCCACGTCGGTTTTTTTTCTTAAAGATATTATTTTTTATATACCCTTTGGTATCTTCTACCTCACCTTTACATCAATTATGTTTTGTCACTTAACGAGTGCAGGGCCGTTAATACATTGAGGCAAATGAGGCAAATGCCTCATGTTAGAAATTAAAAAAAAAAAAAAAATGAAACAAAAGATTGTCTCAATATCAGATTGTTTTCACGGAAAGTGTCAAACAAGAAGCAAGTTCTCTTCACCCTCTGGTGTCGCCCCTGTATGTTTTTCGTGATCCATATTCTATTTTACTTTCAGTTTTCAGAGTTGATGGTCTATTGTTTGTATTTCTATGTCCCGGGTTTGTCTTTTGTTCATTTATTGTCCTACTTTATGACTATAGTTTGAGTTTTGATTTTCATTTGTAAACGTGTGGTTTTCGCAATGTTGCATGCCCACCGATGTCCAGATAGTGTGCGAGATTTTTTTTAAAGAATATACGATGCTACAACCCACAGAAAAAAATGGTCGTCTCTGCATGAAGAATTGAACTTGATATCAAAGAATACAAAACTGGTTTCTTTTTTTGGTAGATAAAACTAGACAGCTGACATGGTTTAAATTGAAGTAAGGTCACCAATTTCCTGGTATCAAATAATTTGAAGAAAAAAACAATAATGTATTGCCATATGACCTTTAACACAGAAGGGTTAAACTTACATTAAGTCATGTTCAGACCCTTTAACAGAAAATATAGGAATATGGAGTAAATGTGTAAAAACCTAATCGCACACAAATTTAATGCATAGAAAAATACTAATGATCATGGAGGGTTTTCAACAATAACAAAATCATTAATACCGGAAAACACGGCCAAGATGGTCCCTAGTGTCGACTAAAGCAGTACTAGTACTTAGAGTATAATACTGCAATGTCACTATATTTAAATCTAGTCATAAAAAAATCACCAAAGTCTAAGCACAATACCAGACAAGAACAGACAGACGATTTTTGCTTTATCCTACATAGGTCTTTTAATGTTGTCCATTAAACCTAAAAGTGTTAAATTACAATGAATCTATGTTTTTGCTTTGAGACCAGAACATTGTCGAAAAAATAGTTAAAAATTAATCGCATTTCAATATCAGAGTCCGGGAAACGTTCAGAATGCACGATTTTGTGTTATTTTTCTCAGAGCTTCTGGGGCCCAGACTCCTCGCAAAATTTTGTTCGCATCGCTCCGCTCGGCGAATATATTTTGCCTCACTATTAGAAGAGGCTAGTTACGGACCTGGAGTGACTTCTTTTTGAACTTTAACTATTGAATTCTCCAAGCATGAATTCTCCAAGCATGTACAAGTATTATGGGATTCACGATGGCGAGACAGTATCGCAATGAACCGATAACAAAAAAAATGCATTTATATTTTTTTAAAGTTTGTCTTTTCTTTTCTTTTGGCTCAGGAGCTGTCTTTTTTTTTAAATTTTGTTAGGAGAGGGAATTATAGGGGTGTCGACTTAGAGATACGTTTTGTCCAGATTCTATCTGCTGACTGTACTGTTCGTGGTTAGATATTTGGCTTGGATCTGTTAAACAGACATCGCACGCTTCATTCATCTGTCTGGTGTTGATGGCACGTATAATTGGTGTTTCAATGTCACTGAGCTCAATTTATATTAAACTATCAGAATTGTCACTGAGGCAAAATTATATTCAGAATTGTCCCAGAGGCCAATTTCTGTTATACTATCAGAATTAACTGGCATGCATACATGTATCACTTATATTTTCTGTCTCCGTCTGGATATTTTTGTATTTTGTAAATTAGGTTTATTGTGTGGTTAAAGAATACAAATTATATAGAGTGTATCGATGCTTTTTATAGCAAAATCCCTTATATTAATTATAATAAATTATTAAGTTATAAGCGTAATTTAGTCAAAGTTTGTACAAACTATAATTTGTACAAAGTCAAAATACAAATTATAATTTGTACGATTTTTTTGTACAGATTATAGTTTGTACAAAATGATAACTTGTACACAACATATATAAATTGGTGAGTTGGAAGGACTGACCGAAAAAGTAGCGACTACTTTCACCTTATTTGGAGTGGGAACATGCCTTGGGATAATATAATTAATCCGTTTTTATTTTGCTATGACCCTTTAATTCATTGGTAGTTAACAACAACACCAAAGATCTTACGTCTTCTCCTTATCTTTAAGTGTCAATAAGTTTGATTTATCTAAAATTAAAAAAAAAAAAAAATCTGTTTAAAACGTCATGTGCTATGAAGGACATATAGACTAAAGTGTTGTATTGAGTGTTCAGCAAAGATTAAGAGATCAGTTCATTCAAGAATGGTCAACAGAAATGAACAATTCGCCCAAGGGGCTGTGTTATAGATTGTACAAAAATGTTTTTAAATTTGAACACTATTTATCAGTACTACCATTTAATTTATTAATAACCTTATGTAAAATTTAGATGTGGGAATAACCGTTTGCCCATTGAGACGGGAAGGTGGCGCAACATCCCAAGATCTGAAAGATTGTGTCACTTTTGCGCCTCAGCTGACATTGGTGATGAATACTATTATATCATGTCATGTAATTATTTCAAAGATGAAAGATGCAAATACTTACCACAATATTGTAATAAAAATATAAATGTTATCAAATACAAACAAGTATATTCAACCCAAAATATTGTTGAGCTTGAGAAACGTTGTAGATTTATTAAATCTATTTCTGTGAAAGTCTATCCTCTTGGTTAATACAACTATGTGGTTATTTATCATTTGTGTAAATATTTATCATATTAATTTGTATTTCACACATGCTATATCTTATATATGTAATATATATTATTGTAATATCTTCTCTGTAACTATGTATTTGGTTTATGAGAATAAAGATCATTCATTCATTCCAAACAGACTGATTGTGCGTTATGGGCTTTGCTAATTGTTGAAGGCCGTACGGTGACGTATAGTTGTTAAAATGTGTGTCAGTCATTTTGGTCTCTAGTGGAGAGTTGTCTAATTGGCAATCATACCTCAATTTCTTTTTTTTTTATATCCAATATACATGTAACCATCAACTTTTGCGAAAATTGCAACCGATAGAATCTGGATATAAACGAAGTTGCATCTAATCTAGTATACTGGCAGCAATTAAAATGATATACATAGTGATTCCAAATCATCAGTTTATTTATAACCAAAACAAGTATACATTAACAAGCTCAATGTATGAGAAGATATGTGACCAACATACCTTCAAAATTAACTGCATCTATAAGTTAGTACGCGATGTCATCGATATGTGTATTCTAAGAATGTGGATATATGTAAAAATATACACGAAAAAAGTGTTATTTTATCTGTTGTACAGGAAAAACCAACTGTATAATTGATTACTGCAAGATTTTAAGGGAGTTCAACACGAATGATATTTCCAGAGGTTAATATCCTTGTTTACAAGAAATTAGTGTTTTTTCCATGAGAAGCTGTTTTAAAACATTACTCTATTTGCTATTAACAGTTTTCTATAATTTGGTTCTTCTGGGGTCACTAACTGTAAAGAGAAAACAAACTGAAAATAAGTTAACTCATAAAAAAGCATTCATTTTAATTACAGTTTCATATAAAAATACATAGGTATTAAAATAAACGAAAATAAAATCTTGTAAATTGATACTATAATATCGTTAATTGTAAACAAAGTATGTTAGTAATTGGTTGTTATCCTTTCGTTTGATGTGTTTGAGCTTTCGACTTTCCGTTTTGAATTATCCTCGTATCCTCGGAGTTCGGCATTTTTGTTAGTTTTGTAAAAAAAAAAATATATTTGACTTTTAACAAGGTTTCGGTAACTGCAATTACATTTTTTTAAGTTCGGTATTTTTTTTATTTATAACAGATGGTTCACAAAAAATGAAACAATCAACATTTTGTACATCACTTCCCCTAAGGATCCGATACTGAAGTTCATTGGTTATTGTTGGTTTTTGTCTGCCACAAACAGTCGATTAATTCAAAAGTGGTGTTTTCTATTTTGACTCGTTTCACTTAATTTGATATCACTAGTATCTTTATAATTAACTAATAGGTTGGTGAATTGCTGATTGTTAGAGTCAATGTAATGACTCACAGCTACTAACATTTGATCCTTTTTTGTGTTTTAAGTAGTCACTTCATTGGTTATCATAACGCATATTTATATATATATGCATATTTACTGTTTATTAGCGTTAAAACAAACATCTCTGAATTATTAGGATCTTAGCAATTTGATGAGCATGACATTTTATATTTTCCGCTAGGGAATGCACTATCAATAACATCAATGTTAACAAGTAACAAAAGTATTGCTTCATTGCTCCTTGTATCTATTTGCCCTTTTAAGGAAGCACAATACAAAGATTTTTTCACTCTCAATCAGACAACTTTAAACTGACTTAGTTCATTTCATCCTTTTTTATATTTATAAATGAGGTACCAAACGAAAGAAGAAAGATTAATCTTTCAAATTGTGATAATTTCATTATGATATAATTATTGTATAATTAATTATTATGTAATTAGTTGCTATATTGTGATATCCACACTTGAATGAATTTAGCGTCTTTGTTCTTCATAGCATCCCAAAATATTTTATAGATTCTTGTACAACACAGCTTGACCTCCAAAACTGTGTCTCAGATTTCCAAAAACATCAATAGAACAAATTCTATACCCAATTGAATTTAGTGGTCTCTTATGAATTGATGTTGCAAACTTCATTGAAGATTTATGAGAGAATGAAATACAATAGGAAAAATCTGAGACACAGTTTTGGAGGTCAAACTGTGTTGTGCAAGAATCTATAAAATATTTTGGGATGCTATGAATAACAAAGAAGCTAAATTCATTTAAGTATGGACATCACAATATGGCAACTAAATACATAACAATTAATTATGTAATAATTGTGTCATAATGAAATTATCACAATTTGAAAGATTATTCCTTTTTCTTTCTTTTGGTACCTCATTTATAAAATTTAAAGAAAGGTGAGTGGAATTACATCAGTTTAAAGATGTCTGATTGGGGATGAAAATCTTTGTATTGTGCTACCTTAATTAAGTAATTGTAGTTCCTGTCAATATAATACTCATGAACCATCACAGCTGTTTACAAAACTTTGAATTCTTCGAAAAACTTAGGATTTTCTTATCCGAGGCATAGATTACCATAGCCGTATTTGGCACATTTTTGGAATTTTGGATCCTTAATGCTCTTTAACTTTGTACTTGTTTGGCTTTATAAATGTTTTGATATGAGCGTCATTCATGAGTCTTATGTAGACGAAACGCGCGTCTGGCGTAGTAAATTATAATCCTGGTACCTTTGATAACTATTTACACCACTGGGTTGATGCCACTGCTGGTGGACGTTTTGTCCCCGAGGGCATCACCAGCCCAGTAGTCAACACTTCGGTGTTGACATGAATATCAATAATGTGGTCATTTTTACAAATTTCCTGTTTACAAAACTTTGAAATTTTCGAAAAACTAGAGATTTTCTTATCCCAGGCATAGATTACCGTAGCCGTATTTGGCACATTTTTTGGAATTTTGGATCCTCTATGCTCTTCAACTTTGTACTTGTTTGGCTTTATAACTATTTTGATATGAGCATCACTATTGAGTCTTATGTAGACGAAACGCGCGTCTGGCGTAGTAAATTATAATCCTGGTACCTTTGATAACTGTTGTCAAATGTGGGCGGGCAATGTCTTGCTGAGGCATCTTTATCTGAAAGTCAGAGAATATGAGGCTGCAAAAATGACCTCCTTATAACCGGTGTTGAGCCGTAATTTTGTGTTGGATACGTACTAGTTGTATTATGCAGTTATACGATGATGCTGTCATAATATCAATTTAACTGTCAATTTGTTGTATGACGCTCAAACGGCTCGTTGTTGAAACCAATTTCAATACCATGCAGTCCCAAAAGTATGTGACACCAAACCGTCCGTCTTTCATTCTAACTGTTGATTTTTTTTAATCCACTGTTCTCTACGTTAAATGAAGTTTACTTTTAACTTTGGCAATTTTTCACTTTCAAAAACGTATTTACATTAAGTGATTTTACTTCTTTTAGCGGATTTTTGAATCATCATATGGCCACTTGACCACGACTGCTGATATGCAACTTTTGATAACTGATACTAATAAAGTGGTTAATTGGTAATTATTTGCATGCTATCAAACTACATTTCTGTCTCATTTAGCATCTTTCGTTTATGACATCTATATTATGTATTGTTTTATTTCCATATATTGTTTCATTTGTGTGTTGATTTATTTTATTATTGGCGTTATCTACTGACTCAAGGAAACAATAATTCGACACTTGATCTAAAGGGGAGATTTTTTTTACAAATCAGAAATAAAATGTCTACTTCAATATGTCAGAAAAATACTTTGGCCGAGATTCTTCATACGATTCTGTTTATTACCCCACAATTATAAACACTGTAAAATAAATATCCGTATTCTTTTCTCTTATAGCAAATGTTTACTTATGATTATCATACATGTTATTTATCCGTTTAACCTTGTTTAGTCATAAGTGGTCCCATTTAGTACCATAACAACATTAACATAAAATATACTATATCAAGTTTAGCATAACAGCTATAATTGTACACTTACTTCATTCTTACATTTAAAGAAATATTTTGACCTGTATCAAAAAGGGGCGTTTGAGTTAATATTGATTGGTATTGTCCGGGCTCTTTCCCAGAATTTAATATTACACTATCAAGTTCATGCAATATATAATCCAATGGACGAATATGCCTTCGTCATATATAGTCACTCACTGATATAACGTCAGTCTAAGTGCAATAACGGTATGTATATATGATATTACTTACGTAACAGTTACTTAGCTGGATCACCTTTTTTCGCTATTCTAAAATTAGACATACACGTTTGAAATCAGGTTTATAATAAAAAAAATCATCAATAGGGAAAAGGTAAAATCACAAAAATACTGAACTTAGAGGAAAATCTAATCGGAAAGTCCACAATCACATGGCAAAATCAAATAACAAAACACATCGAAAACGAATAGACAAGAACTGTCATATTCCTGACTTCATACAGGCATTTTCAAATGTAGAAAATTGTGGATTAAACCTGGTTTTATAGCGCTAACCCTCTCACTAACAAATCTTAAATAATCAATAGAAAAGATATTCATTTTTAAAGCGAGTACTACATATTATACTTTAGAACATCTTAACCTGTCGGAAAGTGAAAAATTAAGGTGTTATTGAACAAGAGGCTAACATTATTTTGAAAATGAAAATATTCAGCACCAATTTTCAACAGTGATGCTTTAGTATCAAAACATCCGAGCAGATAATCTTCAAAATATTTTTTATTAAATGGTATTCAATTAGTATATGATGTATTGACTTGGTCTTAATCAAAGGCAGCTTTGATGCAAGGTGGTGGTTTTAAAGTTCCCAATTAAAGGCTTGTCCATAAGTAGTTGCAATAGAGACTATATTAAATATAGTTGTTGGGTTTTTTTTCTGTACTTCGTGGGATTAATATCTTTCTTTATAACATATCAATTTGAAATATTCATATGGATTCATGATGCTTCTATAATTGCTAATGTTTTTTACAATGTTAAACATACCGACTTATGTTCTCGACGAATTTAGGGACCATCCCAATTGGTCCCAACATTGCCATTACTTTATCAATCTGCTCACTCCTACTATACCCAAATATACACCAGGTAGCAACATGTTCGCAGTTGTTTGTTAGAGCATTGTAGTCGATTTTATCAATTTTCTTCAGTAAAGAATATGCTCTTGCGACAATTTGCTCTCCTTCTAACTTTCTCTTGGCATATTTTCTTAAAGTTACTTTATCCGGATAAAATAATTTGGTTTCTTCTATTATGGTAGCATTACTTTTAGACCTAGAAGTACCACATCCCCTGATGCTTGTGAAGTGAATAATGCTATATTTATTCTCTGCTTCATTGACATCAACAACGATGGCATGATGAGAAGGCCCATGTCCTTCCCTTTTAAATATTATATGATCCCCTTTCGTTAGCTCTTTTAAGTTGTTGACTTTCTTATCTTTATGTTTGAATTCGATTGCGTTGAAAATCAATGCTGGCACATGTGATAAATATCCTCCAACACCCACTGCAGCTGCTCCAACCTGCGACGATAGTTTAAAATTGATATATAGCAGAGATTGTTCATTTTCATATATCATCTCAAGGTGAACAATAACATGCCCCAATTTATAAAAAATCATTAATTGCAATTGCGCCACAAGGGTATAATTAATTTGCACAAAAAGCTGATACCAAGTTTATGCTATTTGACCTCTTATCCAAATGTCGATTGAAGTTTTGATGTGAAGGATGTATCCAAAATACGAAAAATCAAACAGTTTAAGTTTCATTATAAATTTAGAAGTAAACAAAAAGATATATACTGGTTGGTAGATTCTTATAGACTCTATATATAGATATAGATATATTAAGGACACAATTATGCCTGTATCGCTCATCTGTAAAAATAGCCAGACTGCTGACGGGGAATTTAGTATGTACATAATAGTTATTCTTTGTGTTGGTGGTAAGTTTTGCAATTTACATGTCTAAACTAGCTCATCAGAGGTAGTGACCCAGTGTTATTAAAAATGACAACATTTTGTTGACACTAACAATTCCCGCAGGCAATGTTGCTTTAGATGAATTAATTTAAAACCGACAAGAAAACATAGCACTGGGCTTATGATACCCTCGGGACTGATATTGTTTAAAAGAATTTCTTTTTTTTAACAATATGTGAATTTCTTAATCTTACTTCCTTCTCCACGTGGGGTGTAGGGATAAGATATATTGCTTGCGAAAGGAAGAGAATAATTTAAGCAAATACGGTGTATTAAATTATAATCCTGGTACCTTTGATAACTAATTGTACAGTAAATATGAATATTGTATGAAAAAAAATATGTTCTGAGACTAGTATATGGTCTTATAACCAACAAATCACCACTAGTTGATATTTTAAGTTTAAATTAACTTGATAAAATATAATACTTTGTTTACAAAATTGAAAAGAAAAAAGTCGAATTCGAATTCAGAGCGCCACTCATACAGAGTTTAATCATTTGGAGAAGGCTTTTCTCAAACTATAAATGAATTTCTCTTTCTTGTACAAATATGTGTTTACATTGAAAGACCAGCAGATAAATATTATTCAAAAGCGTATTAAACAAAAAAGTATGGGAAATAATCCCAAAAATTCAGATAAGTCTCAATTGTGGGCAAAATTTTAATGCAATCGAAGAAAAACAGTTACAGATGTGCTGGTCACCAACTAAGTGCTCTTTATTACTGTATATGAACAAAATTAACATAGCTGAAGAAACGGAGGATACAAAAACTAATTCGATCAACAAAGAATTTTGTTTTAATAATGTCGAAGGAAAGACATGACACACTCTTTGTGCCATTTTTAACATCACAATACCACTATATAATATATCAAAGATAAATAGTACGATTAAAGAATACATCATCATTTAAAAATGAGCCATTAATATTTATCACATGCATTCATTTTTTGACTTAATGCATGATGAGATTATTGTCAAATTGTTCTAAAAAGGAAAGAAATAAAAGAAAACATCACTAGATTTTTACAACCGCGTAGTGCAATAAAGGATCTTCTCATAAAACTAGTTCACAGGTCGGTGCAAACCCACTTTCTATCATTCAGTATAAGATTAAACATAAAATATATGGAACTTCATAGTAAATAAGGATATGCCAACAATAACACAGAATGGAAACTTGTTGTCTGTTTCTAAAATAAAGAAAGATCCCCAAACTATAAAAAAGGTGTTGTAAGGGTACCGTAACGTTATAACAAAAATAAGACAACAGGCTTCCACCTCGAAAAATGGGGAAAACACTATCTATCAAAAACAATACACGGTAGCTATAGTATCCGGCTAGGATCGTGGTTTTTTGAATGATTTGATCGGATTTTTTTTTAGTGTGACCACTTTTTTCGAGTGAATATGATCGAAAAGGTAAACAAACTTCCTTTTTGACGAGACGTAACATAGAAGCTTGAGTTCAATATACGTGGATATACAAGGTGTGTTAATATTTGATAAAAAAAAAAGATATAATCAATCCGACATAATTTTCGGTAAAACAGTTGAATTAAGCATTACAATGCTTTATTCCAATAACAGAATAAAAACCAGGATCCTCAATGCTCTTCAACTTTGTACCTGTTTGGCTTTATAAATATATTGATATGAGCGTCACTGATGAGTCTTATGCAGACGAAACGCGCGTCTGGCGTACTAAATTATAATCCTGGTACCTTTGATAACTAATTATACACAGACTAATGCAAATGCTAAATGCAAACATGGAATCCATATACTATCCTTAGATAAACAGACATTTTACAAAAATTCTTGTTATTGAATTGAAAACGACATTTTGAGACTAAATTCATTTCTATGTGTTCGTTTTTTTAGAGCAGTCCGGGCTTTTTCAAGTACGTCTGAGTTTTATCGAGTGATTTTACAAATTTCCTATAGTTTAAAATGTGTCAGTGTATTTACGTTTAAAACAATAAAAAGAAGGGTTAAAATTGTGTACCTTTTAATCCTATCATGATTTTCTTGATAGAGGGTTACTGCTCACAAGGAAGCTATTAAACCAAGAGTTTCAAATGGTGAAGTTGAAATCATCCCTTCGTAAATTTTACGGACGCCATCATGAGTTGGTTGACCGTTATGGAATAACCGTTTCACAAATGATATCGGATATGTTCTTTACGTCGTAACTACAATCCACTTCCCTTTCATGAATGTGACCTACCGAATTAGACTATTTACCGGATTTGTAATCACAAAAGCAACACGACGGGTGCCACATGTGGAGCAGGATCTGCTTACCCTTCCGCAGCACCTGAGATCACTCCTAGTTTTTGGTGGGGTTCGTGTTGTTTATTCTTTAGTTTTCTATGTTGTGTCATGTGTTCTATTGTTTTTCTGTTTGTCTTTTTTATTTTTAGCCATGGCGTTGTCAGTTTGTTTTGGATTTATCAGTTTGACTGTCCCTTTGGTATCTTTCGTCCCTCTTTTAAGGCACTAAACCAATGCATTCACTAGTTTGATAATGGTGTACTAACACTTACACTTTATAAACAAGTATCGTTCATTTGTATATATTGTTGTTTGTCATCTTATAAATTACATGTACAGTATATATTTTTGATGTCAACAACCTGATTTAAGCATAGATAATTTGGATTGATAAAGACAACAGTAGTATACCGCTGTTCGAAATTCATCAATCTATAGAGAAAAAAAAACAAATGCGAGTTACAAACGCATCAAATATAAGAGAACTACAACACAACAGAAACACAATATTAAATGTAACACACACAGAAACGAACTGTAATATACTATTTCCCTGACTTGGTACAGGGCATTTTACAATGAAAATGGTGGGTTGAACCTGGTTGTGTGGCATGCCAAACCTCCCGCTTTAATGGCAATGTTAATTATAACATTAAAATGACAATATTACATGATAGGACTACAATAAAAAATAAATGGGACAAAAAAATTGACAGAGAAACAAACGATTAATAGCCAACAACAAGTACCTGGTTAAATATTTAATACGACAGATGCACGCCACGTCCACACAAGACTAACCAGCAACGCCCAGATGAAAAAAAGTTTGAAAGCCCAAAACGAGTACAAAGCTGAAAAGTACTTAGACGTACGTACATAAAGTGTGCTAAGTTGGTAAACAATTCGTTTCATTGTTAACTTTATATGAAATGAAATTCAATTTTTATTACCATTACTGATTCTTCTCTGCTGTCGAGTAGGTTTCTTACTCCTTTTTTAATAAACAGCTGCGACATTGGCGCATGATACGCCTGTTGCGTTTCAAAGAATAAAATTCATTCTCTTACAATTGTGGCTTATTATCTATTTTTTGCATGGATACAACTTGCACGGAGTACGATACGAAAATCCGCGTTAATTTTATTTGCTTATTCAACATCATTAGACGATATAACGGAATTTGCATTGGTGACCTTGAAAGATTACGACGATGTGCATTTCTTGTGGAAAATACTAAAACAACGATTCGTGGAATATTTTATTTTACACAATGAGAGTGTTGACCATAAGACATTTAGGTTTAACAACGTGTGAGAATGGGATATCGCTTGATACTGTATCAACTCTCGTTATTTAATTCAAATAGTAATAATAAACTCGCCGAAGGATCGTTAACTAGTATATAGAAATTGAATAACTCGAGTTGATATCAAGCGATATCCACTCTCACTCGTAATGAAACCTTAAAACAATTTCTCCATGTCATATACATTTTATTTCGAAAAATTAAAGGGAGATTGCCTTAATCTACATAAACCAGTCACCAAAATTTTATGAAAACTCCACAAAGCAAAACGTATTGTGAAAAAACTGTAAAATCCCTTTACGTTTTAAAGTTATTGTCCGACATGCTGACGACGAACACCGGTGTACCATAATTCGTCCCGTATAAAAAAAAAACTCCAGGGTTTACCATGAAAAATATTATTAACTGTGACAATAAAAGTACCATGAAATGAAGTTGAAAAGATTATGAGTTCTCTGCAATATGTTCTAAAGACCTTTTTATGAAGTATCCAATAATTTTCAATTTATTACCGAAAAGTTATGGTAAAACGTTTTGCTTTAAATTGAAGAAGGTTGATTTTGATCACCGTAGTAATATGTTTTGGTGATTTATAGAGAATATATGATATTTTCATTCATTAAATAACAGTAATAAACTAGAAAAGACATTTTTTAAAGTCAAGAATACTTTTTTATTTTCGTTAAAAAAACGGACCAATTGTTTAAAAAACTGGACTTTTTCACAATTGCTCACGAAAAAGCCCAAACAATATCAAATACTGATTTTTTTTTAAATTTTAATACAAGGAAATTGTGCTTCTTTGTTGCTTAAAACCTTAAAGTATACAAAATAAGAGAGGTAGTCATGTAAACATACTATTGTAATTACGACATAGCAGTTAATTGAACTGATCGCATGTTTTATCACTCGACAAAAACCGTATGCACTCGAAACAAATGGACCGATTCACTTGAAAAAAGACGATCGTAGCCGGACACTATACTTATGGTGCAAAAGATATGAACAAAGTGTCTGATGTTCACGTCATGCAATGAGCCAGCTACCCAGAGTCACTCTAAATCTAGTGTGTACCACATGGTCTTCAAAAAAAATACAGGTTTATATATTTTTTTATATGATTCCTATCAAGCCCTAAATCGAGTATTTAAATTTTTGTATACATTTAAAAGACCCTATAACAGTTTTGTGCAAACAGATATTACACCGATATAATCCAAATAACTTAAAGAATAATAATATGACTACTGACGATGTTTATAACTTTAAAAAGGCACATCAAAATATAAGGAGACACAATTGAACAACAGGGTCTAAAAACTTTTAAGTGCAAAATTTTCAATTCGTATGTATGCACATAATTGTGACCCTCCATAACATTTGCAGGCTTATGGAGGTAAAACGTCATTTTTAAAAAATATAAACTCAAGATTTAATGAAATAAGTATTTGTGAAGAAGAGATAAACACTTTCCTTAGCTTCTTTTTTGCTGACGCAGAACTATACATCATATATAAGTTTTGAAGAAGTTTTACTTTATCGTTTGAAGTGAAAAATATTTGAATCTACATTTTAAATTGATACAAAAAAAATCAAATTTCTGCTCTATAGATTTCCTTTCATAAATGAAATCTGAAATATATCCCTAACAAATGCACCGTATAAAATGCATATAAGAGAACACCTACTTATAAACTGTTACACGTCCCATACTAAGTATAGAGACATGCATGATAAATCTAAATTAAAAAAAGGAATTCTTAAAGCTTACTTTGACAAATTTTAAACTTACTTCAATTCAACAAGTTTATATTACATGTTCCTAAAATAGAGCTACAAAAACAATGCTCTGCTTTATAAATTTTCTTTCATAAATGGAGTCTGAAATATATCCATAATAAATGCACCGTATCAAATGCAATATGATATGAGAACACCTACTTATAAACTGTTACGCGTCGCATACTATGTTTAGAGACATGCATGATAAATCTAAATTAAAAGACGAATTTAAAAAAAAAAGGAATTCTTAAAGCTTACTTTGACTAATTTTAAACTAACTTCATTTCAACAAGTTTAAATCACATGTTCTAAAATAGAGCTAAGAATTGTTCGTATTGTATTAAATTTTAGTCTTTGAAATTTTATTCAAATACGCTATTGAACATTACTAAGAGCCAATAAATACAATAATTTTGTATTTTATAAATTAGTGCCTTCAATAAATAAAAGCCGTCATAGAACAGTCTCATTTTCATACCGATATTCGAAATGACTCGTTTCATTGCTATTACAACAAATATGTCATAATAACATGACAGAGAGTTTTGTTTCGGAATATTCTAGATAAATATAAAAAGCAAATTTTAGACATTGTACCCTCCTAAGCCTGGACGTGGCTAGTCACATATAGTTAACGGCGTTTTTCTCACAATGACGTTCTACCTCCATAAGCCTGGATATGTCGTGGCTAGTCACATATGATGTATTATATTCACATGATACATACTATATCTGATTAAATGAAGTGAATTTCAAAGCTTTCAAAAACATTATATGGCTGGAATAGTATATAAGTAATGACTATATATTTGTAAATTACTTTCACGGGTATCAGTGTTACTATTATAACATACTGGAATTAAGTGTAACTAAGGTATCATAAATGCTCTTCATCGACAGCAGATAAAACAAAATAATGTTGGAATATATAAAAGAATATGTGGTATGATAGCAATAAGACAACTCACTTGATAAGACCAAGGGACATAGAAATTAACAACTATAGGTCACCGTGCGCGGCCTTCAACAATGAGCAAAGCTCATGCCGCATAGTCAGCTATAAAAAAAATCTGCAATGACAACTGTAAAATAATTAAAACGAAATAACTAACTGATGTATTTTAAAAGCAGGTATCGGGTTCTTTCAATATTCTGCATTCAACATTAAAAGGAAATACTAATTCTTCAAATACGAAATTATAGATATTTTGATTGATATTTGGTTTAATTCGGTAAATAAAATTACACATTAAGATATCTTACCCCAATAAGAATTAACGCCATTCTTCGATTCTTTGCTTGGTTTTAATGTCTAAAAAATAAGAGCACACACTTAAACTTCAGTAGCTACAGGAAACCCTGACATTTATGAAGTGTTTAATTCTACGAAATTTAAAGTTCCTTGTCGTACGCGTCCCTAGTTACAAATGTTTACCTGTATTTTACGATTCATCTAACAAATCAATGTTTAAATTTGTGCAGCGGAAACAATAACGCATTTGTTCTTATAATCTTGATGATATAGTTTACATAACCAATTATATGTTTAAACGGGTAACCAAATGATTACATATTTACAAAAAATTATTTATTATGAAATTATTGGGTCAAATTTAACTA
This sequence comes from Mytilus galloprovincialis, assembly GCF_965363235.1. Lineage (NCBI taxonomy): Eukaryota > Metazoa > Mollusca > Bivalvia > Mytilida > Mytilidae > Mytilus > Mytilus galloprovincialis. The sequence goes on from NC_134843.1 coordinate 78,655,646, forward strand.
AACTAAAACTCACAGTCATCATTTGGGTATCTAAGTTTGAAATTTGTACGATAATCCACACAACATGGCTGTCAAAAAGAACCTGTGGCTAAAATTGCAAATGCTGTCTTTTATTTTGGAAACCGCCGTAGAAACAATTGGTCAAAAGTGATAAGTTTAATATGAATGTCTTTTACATCAATACTACCAGGTGCCTTTTTATAGTTGTTTTGCCCATACATGACGACTTCTTTTTAATGTCTGCCAATAATCATGAAAATTACAAGATATCAATAGAAACTTGTAATATCAAAAATTATCATCAAGACAGCAACATACTAACAGCGCCTGTATACGGAGTATACATCTCCAAATTGGTACGATATTCCCGTACACATATTGTGTACTATAATTTGTCTGTTTGTCTTTTTTTCTTTTTTCTTTAGCCATGTCATTATTAGTTTATTTTTTTATCTATGCGTTTGACTGTCTCTCTGTGACAGAAATCGTCAGGCGACTTCAAATTGGTGGTCTTAACAATGATTTGTACCAATGTCTGCGTGTTTGCCTATTATTTTGAAAACTAGACTATTTAGATAGAAAAATTATTTATTGAAATTTATCACCCGGACAAGGTACAAATAAATATCGTCCACAATAGTAAATCGACTCCTTTTTGAAGTTGTTTCCGTTATATTATAATTTTTCAAATTTATTTTGTGTACAGCATTTCGGTTTTGACACATATCAATTATATGGTGATTTTTATAAATTTCCTGTTCACAAAAGTAGGAATTGCTCGAAATACTGTGTACTTGTTTGGCTTTAAAACTATTTCAATCTGATCGTCACTTATGAGTCTCATGTAGATGAAACGCGCATCTGGCGTAAAATATTATAAGCCTGTTACCTTTGATAACTGTTTACACCACTAGGTTGATGCTGGTGGACATTTTGTCCCCGAGGGTATCATCAGCCCAATAGTCAGCACTTCAGTGTTGACATACATATCAATTATATGGTTGGTTTTTTTTTTTATAAATTTCCTGTTTACAAAAGTAGGAATTTCACGACATACTAAGGATTTTTTATCCCAGGCATAGATTACCGTAGCCATATTTGGCACAACTTTTTGGAATTTTAGGTCCTCAATGCTTCTCAACTTTGTACTTGTTTGGCTCCATAACTATTTTGATCTTAGCGTCACTGAGGATTTACCCTTTACCATAAGGCGCCAAACACTCATTTACGGGTACTGTTAGCGTCAAATTGATAAAAAAAAAGTACCTCGAATCGTAAAAATATCTTATTCGTTCGTCAGAGGTCTAAAATCAATATCCTTTACGTTCTTTTTGGAAATAAAACTAACGTGATTTGTCAAAATCAGTCAATTTTTTATCGTCTAAAAGAAAGTGTACATTTTATCGTCATGCACCAAAAAATACCGATAACGTCATTTTGCAGGAATGTTTACCGCTATTCGTCACGAAGGTATTCCTATTTCGATCCTCTTGAATATATAGAAATTATCAATAGCAAGAATGGCACACATGGCAAATTCTACAAATGAGTCAATATTTATGAAATCATTGGTCAACTCATAAGAGTCAGTGCCCTTTATTGAAAATGTTTACCATATGTTTGTGTTTCTGCATATTTATATAATCTTAACAACTGCAATTGTAGTGTAAATAACAAAAGGCGAAAGATACCAAAAACATCTAGAAAGACAAGATTTACAAATAAGTGAAAAACTGAAATCGTCGCTCAACTCTTAATGGGAATAAATATCCTTAAATGACAACTTTTTTTTGTTGATGTTTCTTTTATCTTATAAACTCTAAGAGTTAGATACAAACTTAAGGTCACAAAACAATCAGCAAGGCGATATCTGCAACAAGGTCAGCGTAGATGAAATTTTTGTACAGAAGTAATTGTCCTTAAATAATATATTTTTGAAAATGTAAACAGAAATAAACACACTACAAGATCAACAGACAATATATTGTTTTCGTGAATGATATTCATGTCGCCAATATTAGAGAGTGTCCATTGTTGAACTAGGTGAGCGATACAGGAGTTTTATATCTGTATTTATATTTAGACCTATTTTTGTTACAAGTAGATACATTGATAGCACGAACTACTGTAAAAGATTATTATCTGATGAAACGGTACGGTGGTCTCTCAAATCAAGAGCTTCTTCAATATACATACAAATAGATATTTATCCTTTTTCAGACATAGGATTTAACATTTTGAAAAAATTTGCATCCAAATTATTTGATTAATATCATTAATTTTATATTTAGACCTATTTTTGTTATATTGCGGACATTCAATCAAGAAATGAATCTCATTTTCAATTTTTCCAGTGCAAAATTTATAAAATCTCTCATTAGAGGGTATTGTTGGTCTTGCATACCTACCAGTTTCTATTGCTAATGAGTGTGCACTTATTCTTAATTTAGTGATAAATAAAAAGTTAACCACAGTTTCCATCTTTTATCTTAGATAGTTCGAATTTAATTTTATTTTTGTAGAAATCTTCTAGTTTCTGTTTGAAATTATTATTACAATGCTTGTTAAAGGATATTCCAATATATTTCATTAATTCAGATAATTTATTAGACCACAAGTTTTCTCTGTACTAAGTAGATATTTTAATAGGATTGATTGATTGTTGGTTGCTTAATGTCCAGTGGCAAATATTTCAGGCATATCTGTCAGGACGAATATTTACACAGTGTCTGTAAATTGTGTCATTTTAGGATAATTTAGTTTGTATCAAGCGGATACATTGTTATGACACAGTGTCTGTAAATTATGTCTTTTTAGAATAATTTAGTTTGTATCAAGTAGCTATTTTGGTAGGACACAGTGTCTGTAAATTGTGTATTTTTAGGATAATCTAGTTTGTATCAATTAGATCCATTGTTAGGACATTGTGTCTTTTTAGGATAATTTAGTTTGTATCAAGTAGACACATTGATATGACGCAGTGTCTGTAAATTATGTCTTTTAAGAATAATTTAGTTTATATCAAGTAGATACATTGATATGACACAGTGTCTGTAAATTATGTCTTTTAAGGATAATTTAGTTTATATCAAGTAGATACATTGATAAGACACAATGTCTGTAAATTGTGTCTTTTAAGGATAATTTAGTTTGTATCAAGTAGATACATTGATAGGACACAGTGTCTGTAAATTGTGTCTTTTAAGGATAATTTAGTTTGTATCAAGTAGATACATTGATAGGACACAGTGTCTGTAAATTATGTCTTTTAAGGATAATTTAGTTTGTATCAAGTAGATACATTGATAGGACACAGTGTCTGTAAATTGTGTATTTTAAGGATAATTAGTTTGTATCAAGTAGATACATTGATAGGACACAGTGTCTGCAAATTGTGTCTTTTAAGGATAATTTAGTTTGTATCAAGTAGATACATTAATATGACACAGTGTCTGTAAATTGTGTATTTTAAGGATAATTTAGTTTGTATCAAGAAGATACATTGATAGGACACAGTGTCTGTAAATTGTGGCTTTTAAGGATAATTTAGTTTTTATCAAGTAGATACATTGATAGGACACAGTGACTGCAAATTGTGTCTTTTAATGATAATTTAGTTTGTATCAAGTAGATACATTGATAGAACACAGTGTCTTTAAATTGTGTATTTTAAGGATAATTTAGTTTGTATCAAGTAGATACATTGATAGGACATAGTGTCTGTAAATTGGGTCTTTTTAATTAAGTATATTTTGATTTGTATCAAGTAGATACATCGATAGGACACAGTGTCTGTAAATTGTTCCTTTTTAGTATTTTTGATTTGTATCAAGTAGATACATCAGAAACATAGTGTACAGGTCTAGTGGTTTTCGAAGCGTTCCGTAAATTGTATAATTATGATATCATTTGGCCACCACTTTTAGAATCACTTCAGGCACTTTTATTGCATGTAACTATATTAATTGCTTATATGTCACTTGACACAACTTAAAAGGGTTTATAGGACAGCTAACTGTTATCCGTAAAGAAAGATCACGTTGCAAAATTTTGCTAATATTGTTATCCCATTCTCAAAAACGGATCAATGTTGTCATGGTACATGTATAGAAATAACAGAAACTAAACTAAAATATTGTCTAATTTATTGGTTAAAAATATGAAATGCAAAGACCAAAGGTTAAAGTCCCCTTATTCTCTGACTTTGGTGACAAGTACCAGTGTTCATGTGTTCTAAGTTTTAAAGGTTTGAATACATGTACATGTAGGAATAATGGATTCAGTTTCATTTTGAATCGGAGATATGGTAAAAACCAATAAGCATGAATAAAGCAGCCACAAGAATGTACACCTTTGCCGCTTAGCTATATATACAATTGGGAGGTTGTTACATAAAATACCCTGAAATATATAAGCCCGGTATATTCACATCTGACGGCGTTACTTTATCTCATGTGGGCAATTGTTTTTTCTTTACAGGTTAATTTAAATATAAATATATGTGTGTGGTCATTTAAAAGTACGGTCACGGCGGGTGTGTTGTGTCGCTACCGCATTTGTGGCGGTGGTCGAACTCAGTGTCCAATAACTCTTGGCATAGCCACTGAATTCGACCATGTGGCGAAAATAGCGACACAACATCTACAAATATATTATGCTTCTTATAATGGAATTGTGTATCCGCTGAGCTTCTGTTTCCCAGGGCCAGCATCCGATATATTTTGGAAGCAATAATGTTAATAAGGTTATTATATTGATATATAAGGAAATGACATTATAAGGAATAACAATAAGGTGGATATAAGGAATAAGAATAATGTGGAAATAAGGAATAAGGAATGGACAATAATGTGGAAATAAGGAATAAGGAATGGACTATAAGGTTTAATTATATATACTAGGGACTTGCCAATTATGTTTCTCGGCAGTCCCATTCTTTGTCAAGCCGTGGCCGTACAATTTTGTACTTTTGCCAAATAAAATATTTCTTACTTTATATTTGTATTTCATTTGGCCCCACGTTGTCTCAGATAACAAAAGGCGAAAGATACCAAAAACATCTAGAAAGACAAGATTTACAAATAAGTGAAAAACTGAAATCGTCGCTCAACTCTTAATGGGAATAAATATCCTTAAATGACAACTTTTTTTTGTTGATGTTTTTTATCTTATAAACTCTAAGAGTTAGATACAAACTTAAGGTCACAAAACAATCAGCAAGGCGATATCTGCAACAAGGTCAGCGTAGATGAAATTTTTGTACAGAAGTAATTGTCCTTAAATAATATATTTTTGAAAATGTAAACAGAAATAAACACACTACAAGATCAACAGACAATATATTGTTTTCGTGAATGATATTCATGTCGCCAATATTAGAGAGTGTCCATTGTTGAACTAGGTGAGCGATACAGGAGTTTTATATCTGTATATATATTAGTTTTTTAAAGGTGGAAAGTATAGTGTTCTGTTGCTTCTGTAAAAGGTGTTACATCCCAGCTTCTTTGTTCACCCCAGTTTGAGTTTCTTTGTTATGCATGCTTTCCTTTGTTCTGTAACATTTTGGCGGAATGTCAAATCCACTATAAAACTTATAATCAATTATACGGAAAAGACTATCTATCAAAATTCACGTAGAAAAAATCCAGTGTATATGCTGGGATTCGAACTCAATACCTTTAGCATATCAAGCCACAACACATACCACTACACCAGGACGACTGGATACGAATTAATAGTAATTTTACATACTTAAAGGATTTTTTTATAAATGGGGCGAGTTGTCAAACCTTTATTAAGTGAGGTTTAAACCTTTTCCGTTAATAACATGAATAAGTCAGTTTTCAGACTGATTGTTCAATTTGATTTTACACTTTTTCAAAAGTGGGGCGAGTCGGTAAACAAGAGTGGGGCGATTTTTTTATAAAGTGGCGATATAGTGTGGGCCGATTGGCAAGTGGGGCGAGTTGACATTATTTGATATCTACTCATCGTGTTTGAGGGTCATTAAGGGTATACATCATATAGTAATATATAAAGTATATTATAATGGTTGTGTGGCATTCTAAACTAGATTTTATGAATTGTAAATGGGTTTCCGTCTAATCTAAAACAGCTGGGATGTAAAATAGTTATCCCTTCGGACTTGGTGTTTCAGTGTTATCGGGGTGATCTTACACTGACACACCGCGTCCTTGTGGGATAACTATTAATGAATCTTCACACGGAATCGCAACACGTCTCGTTCACTTATTCTTTTGGTTGGTTTTTTTTTTTTTTGCGTTTGAGGATTTTAACGGATGAACATATCAGTTTTAATCAGTTGTTCATGGGTTGCAATGAGTAAAATACCTTACTCCGAGGAAAATTCTAAACGGAAGTTAACTAAGCAAATAGCACAATCAAAGGCCCAAACACATCAATCGAATGGATAACAACTGCCATATTCCTGACGTGATTCATGCATTTTCTTGTGTATGACTGTTGCAAAAAATTCCTTTTAATTGACAACGATGTGTAAACAAAACAAACAGACAGAATATGTAAACATGTCAAAAATAGCGGTACAGCAGTCAACATTGTGTTATAATCTTAATTACTGTTAAACCAAACAAATATTTCAGCAGAGAAAAACAAAACAAATTGTAAGGGTTCCGCGGAACCAAGTGTCGCCTGCTGTCAATCACAGGCTCAACAAAAATGAGGAAAACAATTCCTCTCAATACTATCTTTTGATTGTAAGAAGCTTTTGTCCAAGTTTGGTAAAATTGCAAAATAGTTTATTTATCTAATAAATGTTTCAAAAACTTTAACTCCAGACTGAACTGTTTAACCGTTTAAAGATTTTAACAAAATATCCTTCTAGATACTAGCTTTTGATCATAAACAAGCTTCTGTTTAAGTTTGGTACACATCCATGATGGTGTAAGAAATTTATTTAAATTTTAAAAACTCAGAGTGACTGTATTGTTTTCTGACAGAAAAACTAAAACCATTTATAAATAAATTACGGAATTATATTTTTTTTAATCAAAATTTACTTTTAATTACTATCTAATGACTACAAACAAGCTTCAATCCAAGTTTGGTAAAAATCAAGGATAGTTTAAGAAAGTTATTGAAATTTTAAAAACTTTAACCACAGAGTGAATGTAATGTTTCCCGGCAGAAAAACTAAGTCCATTTATAAGTAAAATACGGAATAAAAAGAATTTTTTTTTACAAAATGTCCTTCTGCATACTATCTTATGATCATAAACAAGCTTCTGTCCATGTTTGGCAGAAATCCAGGTTAGTTAAAGAAAGTTATTTAATTTTTAAAACTTAAACCACTGATTGAATATTTGTGGACGCCGACGGAATGTAGGATCGATATGTCTCTTTTTCGACTAAAGTCGAAGGCTCGACAAAAAGTATATAGACAATGCACATTGGCAACACGAAAGACAGGAATACAAAAAACTTACCATAGCACAATAACACAATCTAACGGGATAGGTAAATGATATACCAATTACTGGTGCATGTGATACATGTGTCTAAAATAATTAATATGAATCAAATAGTAGCGAGTGACTAAATCATTTATACTTTTTTTGTCATTATTAATTCAGAAAAGACAATATTTATTTTCAGACAAAAGAAACGATGGGAGAAAATGAAAACTGTTTGTGTGGAACGATAAAACCTTTACAATTATGTCTGTTCATGGTAAACATTAAAGATTTTGTTTTGAAAATTGATTACCAGTTACTGTGTGCATATGCATTTATAAACCAAAGGTTTTAAGTAATGAAGTTGAAATCATTAATTCGAAAACTTTCCTGACGCCATCGTACGGTGTGGTGCATCGTTAGGGAATATCTGTTTCATAGATGACGATAGATATGTCTCAATATTAACACAATCCCAACCCCGTCGTAAATTAGACTTACCACCAGGTTTGTACTTACTTGAGCTACACAACGGATGCCACATGTGGAGAAGGATCGGATAACTCTCCGGATCACCTGAAATCAACCCTGGTTTAAGGATTGGTTCGTGTTGCCAAGTCTTTTGTTTTGTATGTTGTGTTTTGTATACTGGTCGGATTTGTTTTTTATTTTTTTTTATTTTGCCATGGCGTTTTAAGTTTGATTTTAACTTATGAGTTTAAATGTCCCTTTGGTATCTTTTGTCTATCTTTTTGTATATTTGCATTTAATTATTTACCAAAACTAGATTCGTTTGACGGTGTAAAGTAACCTGTATTCTAAAGTGTTAAATATTTGCTGCATATAAATCTATTGTTGATTCTTTTCTGAACTAGCATTTTGACCTGATATATACTGCAATTGCCATACATATCTTTTATATATATAAATTACTAAAAACACACAAAACTCTTCTGTATTGACTTTTATTATTTCATGAGCTGAGATATTTTAGCATTGGCGTTCTTAGACTAAATTCCATCTTCACACTAAAGTCATGCATTGAATGTGTACTGGTTATATTATGTATTTATTTGTTTTAGTTGTCGTTGAACTAGCTTTCGGAAACTGTGAGTTCTCTTAGATAGATACTTTGTGTCTTTTGTTCTTAATGGCATAGCTGTTAGTTTGGGGTTCTTTTTAGCGCTTAGTACCCTGCAATTTCTACATTATCTTATAGTTTAAGTTTGCTGTTACATCACTGCCCTAAATGAAGTGAGAGATGATAACTCACAAACATATTTCATTTCTTGTTTGAATTGTGTCACATTCTGATATATGCTGGAACATTTAATGTAGTTACCTATAAGATTTGTGTGTTTTTTTTTATATCTTTATTGAAAGGTTAACAGTAAACATACACGACATATACAACATCTTCTTTCATTTGTTTGCAAGCTTCAGCTGGCCCCTAAACAAATATACACTAGTCCAGTGATAATGAACGCCATACTAATTTCCAAATTGTACACAAGAAACTAAAATTAAAATAATACAAGACTAACAAAGGCCAGAGGCTCCTGACTTGGGACAGGCGCAAAAATGCGGCGGGGTTAAACATGTTTGTGAGATCTCAACCCTCCCCATATACCTCTAACCAATGTAGAAAAGTAAACGCATAACAATACGCACATTAAAATTCAGTTCAAGAGAAGTCCGAGTCTGATGTCAGAAGAGTATCAACTTATCAATGAAGAATTCAAAAACAAATGTTATAAATGATATGTGTACTAAAGTATTGACCGAAAGCGTAAGCAAATCCTGCTTTGTATGTGCTACTAGTCATGTATATAATGTAAGTACACACCCGGTGATGTAAAATTAGAAAAACGACCGGGATTGTGCTTTTCACAATTTGAATATATTTGTCGTCCTTTGCGAAAAAGATATTCCAAAACAGTCAACGAATTCGTGAAGGCGTCCGAATAAAAATCGAATGAATGACTTCAAATTCATCACTTAGAGTTTAAGGTTTAAAACACATTAACTGCTCTAACAGAGGTATGAAGTATATTGTAGTACAATGTAACCTGTGTTATCCGACACACTGGAGGACCAAAAAATAAATGTCGGATTAAGCAGGGTGTCAGAATACTCATATTTTTTCCTCAAGGATACTTAAGCATATTTTGGGATCATGAAAATCGGTCGGTTAAAGCAGGGTGTTGGAATACCCAGGTGTCGGATTAGGCAGGTTGCACTATACTAATGAAAGGACACTATATATATTTATGGACACCATAACATTTGTCGGTGCTTTACTCATTAGCGACATGTTTTTGGTGTCTTGAATCTTTAGAATAACAATTTATTCGTATATCTGTTAGTTTGCCGATTGTGACATTTTAACTGATGGTGTATTTGTTTGGCAGTTGGTACATGTATAGCAGACGATGACTATCCTGTCGACGCATTCGATATCTTTTTGAAGTTCATACAATTCCCTCGGGTTTTTTTTATTGCTACCTTGATTTGTTTCCCTCCTTAATGGTTTACGAGATTTTAAATTCGGTAAACTAAAGTCGTGTAAATTCAATACTATTACCAGACTTAACTAATCGATCAGATCGTTAATCGAACACTAATCGATCATATTTGATCAGTACTCGATTGATGACTTGAAGTCATCGATCAGTAATCGATCAAACTCTCTCAGGAGTTTGATCGATTTAAGACCGATTACTGATGGATTAGTGATTGATTAATGACAGATTAGTGATTGTATTATTATTGAGAAAACAATGCTATTCCAGAAATAAGCCACCCCCTTATTGAAGACATCAGTTGTGAAATAAAAATTCCATGGAAATATTTTCACCATTGCCAAAATTTTCTGGAATTCCAGGATTTACTCAGTAAGGCCACACCAATTTAATTTCTTGTTCTACGGATATTTGGACTCCAAACATTGGGGCGAGCGAGCGATTTGAAAATTTTAATAAAAAAATGTTTAATTTGCAAATTTTTGAGGCGAAGCTTTAAAAAAAGTAAAGGCGAGCGATTATAACTTTTTTTTTTGTAAACATAAAATAGAAAGTCATAATCAGGTTCAGAACAACCCCTTAAGGAGGCTCGAGGGTATAAAAATTTCAGAAAAAGATTAAACATTTGTTTTTCATTACAAATTTAATTTGTTACCTTTTGTAGTTGTTACTTTATCATAGGGTACAAAAATAAAAAAAAATTAATCACTTCGTATTGGCTCCAGATGACTTTTTAAATGTATAGATCATTGAAAAAGTTCCAAATTATCTCCCTTTGGTGGAAAAATGCCATTTTTTTGCTTTAAAATTGAAATATCTTTTTTAACTCATCGGTGACCTATATTTTTTAATATAATTTCCATATAAGCTGTACTTAAACTAAATTATTGTAAAATTTGAGCGATTTCTGTTATCAATTTCTTTTTTTATTTCGATATTACCTTTATTTCTCCTATTACTTCAACAGAAAAAACCCACCTTTACAAAAATGTATGCTTCTTTCGAAGGCAGATTGTGAGCGCAAATGAACGGTGACCCCACTTTTTTATTTTATTTTTCTATTAACTATAAGATAAAGTTTATTTATAGAAAAATGTAGACAAATCCTATATAAATGATTTAGACCCGCGAACCCCCTTAATGTTATAATTATCCCTTTTATGAGGGGTCAATATAAGTTATAATAGATGTTTTTTGTAAAAACACTTATTAGTACAAAAGGGCTCATATTTTCCCAAAGAACTATAATATCTATATGGTAGTAAATGGTCAAAACATGTCCAAGAATATTGTAATATTCCTGGACTTTAACATGTTAACAGTTTAATATTATTCAAAATAAGTACACTACTCTTTTAGAAAAGTTGTTTAAAATATAATGTATTTCTCCTCTTTTTGAGTAAAAAAATCTTTTTCAAAGGTTTTGTATAGTAACACTATACACATCCTTAGTATTTCTATTTTCTTTTCTACAACAGTAAAATGACTCCTTGTCTGAGGGAGGGTTGTTACCAACCTGATAATAACAATCATAGGTCAAAGTACGGCCTTTTGCACAGGGCTTTGATCCAGACCAAACAGCAAGCTATAAGGGACCCCAGAATTATTAGTGTACACAATTCGAACAGGAAAACCAACGATCTAATTTATATTTCCAAACGGGAAAATACCAATGACCCACATCAACAAACGATAACTGCTGAACGGCAGGCCCCTGAATCAATCAGGACAGGTGCACAAACCTGCAGCGGGTATGGCTGTCAGCAGATAAAATAATTGCAGTTGAAGGCAAATCCTTCAGAAGTTCTTTGTACTTTATTTTAACAACGAACATCTTTTTGATAGGGAATATAAGTCAGGGGGAAAGAAACCAATGTTTTGTTCTGTGCAGCTATTTCCGCTGTTCTATATATTTATATCGGAGCACTCCCACTTGGAATAAATTGGTTTCATGTTGAAACAAATATTCTCACAGATATTTACACAGTGTGGTGAGGTGATTATAAGTTAAAAATCGTTATATAAAGGTTAGACTGTGGTTTTAAAAACAAATGTTGAGATCTTTCTATAATGTTTACAAAAACAAAACGATGCGGGTAATTGACATGATTACTATTTTTTTTCTTTTACGCCTTTCATTGACGGAAGGCGTCAAAGCAAAATTTAAAATAGCCTTCCAAGATGTCATAATTATTTGGACTCCTGTTTATATAATTATATATGACGTACAACATTATTTCCATGAGAATTTGGATCTAGCACGTACCCAACCCTTCCCATATCATATTTTTACTTATACTTATCAAAAATGTATATCTGTCAACAAAGCATATAAATGTTGTTTTTTTATGAAAAATAAGATAAACCTAAAGTATACATGTATTTAACTTTGTTGTGGACTATAGAGGAACTTGTTATTGTGGACTTTAACGGTGTTTTCTTGTGGACTTTAGCGGAGGTCATTTTGTGGACTTTAGCGGAAAGTTTGTGGACTTAAGCGGCGTTGTGGACTTTAGCGGAGATTTGTTGTGGACTTTAGCGGTGTTGTGGACTTTAACGGTGCCACAGTGCATACATACATACATAGCAGGAGAACATGCATCCGGTCTCGCTCGTTTTGGAGTTCATATTATTCCCTCGAGTTTTTATTGTTACCTTAATATATCTAATCCTAAACAATTTGTGAGGTTTAAAATTTAGTAAACCACTGTTGTCTCAATCCAATAGCTTCATTATACGCAGAGATCATCTATCAAGAACATCTTGATAGAAAATGCAGGTTATTGATTCAACTGGTAAAAATATATTCCATATGCAGGTGCTGCTACAACAACAAACTTCAACAAACTCTCATTGACAATTTCGGAACGAAAGTCAAGATGTGAGACAGATTTAACTGTACTTGTGTATTCTTCATTTCGATTTCAATGGGATAGATACGTTTAGCTTAATAACCCACCTTTGAATTATTCAGTGAGATGACATCGTTTGTATAGACGAATGTGAGTCACAAATTCAGAAATTATTGCGATGTTTTTATTATTGCGAAAAATGCGACAGGGTTGTGATCGCAATAATTTAGAAACTTACAATTTTGAATTATTTTATATGAATTAAACCGAGTTTTCTCAATATCGCAAAAAATAAAATCACGTTTTAGTCTAAAATGAAAATATCTATTGCAATAATAAATGCACGCAATAATTTCTGAATTTACAGTAATACACGATGGTCTTGAAGTTTAGATTCAGGATACTGACGTTGTTTATCATCTCTTTTTTTTACGATATTTTGTTCAATCATGTCCTGATATATTAAAACTTAAGTAGCCCAGGTCGCATACTAGTATTTAGGGACCCCTGTATTTTAACAGCCTCACTGAAATCAGATGAATTTATACAACAGTTTTACATACATAATAATATTTAGATAACCAATGCGATTGTTTTTCACCTGATAAGCATAGGCGGATTCAGGACCCCCCCCCCCCCCCCCCGGCCCTTTCATGGAAAAATTTGGTTGATTATATAGGGAATCAGGGAATCATTGAAGCATGACTGGAGTGGGCCCCCTTCTCTTAGGTCAGTCAGCGCCCCCCCCCCCCCCACACCTTTAGGAAAAGTTCTGGATCCGCCACTGGAAGTACTTTCATTTTCATATTCAGAAATGCATTTGAATATGTATCATGACCGTTTACTTTTTTTGCTATTTTTAAAAACCTAAGGCCACTAGTACTTTTAGGTCTTTTATGGTGCAGTGAATACAAAATTAAAAAAAAATCTCAAAAAATCATTTTCATCTGTATGTAAAATTATTTAATATTTTTCTACACCTAATTCATTTCTCAGTTTGGGAAAGTATGTTCAGTTGATACTGTATTTTTTTGTCCAATCACACAGTTTAGATACATTTTGTTGTACCCTAACGCTTTTCGTCGACCCCAATAAACAAGATGTGCTTCCTCGACGAACTGATGTCTATTTATATAGTGATGCCAGGGACTGAAATATGAAGATTTTATTAAAATCAAAGGATGCCTCTCATGACAGAGCCATGCTTTACATTTTTCTGTCTTATCAAACTCTACAGTCAAAGGTACAAGAAGATTTACATGGTGTTGAGGAATGGTGCAATGATAACAATATGTTCATCAATAAAAATAAAACAAAATATATGGTTATTCGAACGAAGCAAAGAGCAATGCCACATTACAATGAGAGCTGTTTAACTATTAACAATCAAGTGATACAATCTTCCACATGCGAAAGTCTTTTAGGCATTAAAATTGACCCTTCCCTCACATGGACAGTTTCACATTAGACCATATTTCTAACTAATAAATTTCTAAATCTAGACTGCAGAAAATTATTCTATAATGGTTATATCCTGCCACCAATTGATTATTTAATGAATGGCTATTATCTATTTTGAATTTATTGAACCATAAAACTAATTTTGAATCTTCACCTTGAATAATCAGCGAAGCGGATTATGTAAAATGTGAAGAGTCAAAAATTAGTTTTATGGTTCAATAAAATCAAAATAAATTATTGCCATTCATTATAAATAAATTTCTATAAAAAATCAGGCTCAAAGAACTTTTTATATTATTTATATTAACAATAACAACGTACACACATGTTGGCGTATGAATACACAACGTCAGAGTGGGCGTGTCGCCATCAAAATTGACAACATTGAAAATAAAACTAATAATTTTAACCAATCAGAAGACAGTAAAAACACCAAATTTATTTATTGTTGTATAGTGTGGAGTAGTTGTAGCAGTGAGGGTTTAAATAGGATATTTAAATTACAAAAGAGAGCTGCTAGATTAATACTAGAAACATACCCTTTCGCTCCTTCTGCGCCCTTATTCAAACACTTAAACTGGATGACAGTTGAACAGAGAATAAAATATCACAAGTTTGTGATGACATTTAAGTGCATTAAAAATGATGCCCCATCATATCTTATAGTCCGGCGGCTACAAGCATATTTCAGACGAATTGTGCACATCCTGCTACAAGCATGAAATTTGGCATAGACCTTCCTGAACTATTACTCTTTGATTTCAGATAGGGAGGCATTTGAAAAAAATGTCTCACTTCCGGTATAATTCAAAATGGCGGACTTCTTACTTAAATCAGCCCAATATCGAAGGCTAGTATGTGAATAGATATTATTATCATGCTACTATATCATAATATTTAGTACAAACCTTTGTTTTTTATTACTATGATATATTATATAGATTAGATTCTTTAACAACCCTACTTCCGGTAAAATCCAACATGGCGGACATTGTACTAAAATAAACTTATTTTTTAGGGAGGGTAATTGAAATGTGTTTTAACATATTGCTACTATCATTACATTGTGCAGGATCCTTTCTTTAGTGCTTCTCATGGTTACAATGTATAAGACGTATATCTTTAATACCCTTACTTCCGGTAATATCCAAAAATGGCGGACATAGAAATTTTAATTTATTATTTGAATATTCAACTTTTTTCAACATGTAAAGAAAATGTTGTTTTTTGTGCTGGTCATTAAACATTTGGCTTTAAGTTATCCCCAAAACCACTAATTCTATTCTGTTGTAAATGTTTAAATACATAGTTGACACTTCCGGTAAAAAATATGGCGTAAATTTCAAAGGTAAGTCCTCAATCCATATCTTCGATGTAGAGTTTTAAATAGATTGATTGAAACAAAATAAAATCACAAAATTACTAAAACAATTTTAAAATTACTACTATTTGGCCAAAAATACATGTTAATTCACGGTCACCACCACATACACACAAGGCAGTGCACGGGGGACCCGATTTTCCCCATAAACAACGACCGCGGCATCCTTTCTTACATCCACAATGTACAAACTTCTAATAAAATGATGAGGCCTCAGAAAGAGTTTTTTAAAAGGAATCCTCTTTGTCCCTTCGCCATCCATTAGCGCCTGGATTTGGTAGCATAAGAGCCAATCCCAAGTCCGTCCCCCTAAACACCCACCTGAGTTTATTGCACGTTTTAAATGCTGGAAAAGACTAGACCAAGTTGAGGGAACAGCCTCAATTAGCCTTCCCCTGTGTGCAAATAGTTATTTTCTTGCTTCGTTAACCATGTTAGTCCCATCTGATAAGTTTGTGCGATCTTACAGTAAAACCCCGGTGATTTTGGCTTATCAATCATCATTCTTTATGTTAAAGTCACATCTTCAAATGCCATCAATGTCTCCAACGCAGTCTTTTTTCCTTTTCAAGCAAACAGAGAACTGTATCACAACCGGTAAAGGCATGGATCACAATAAGTGTGTGTGATCACTCATTGCCTAGTGCATTTGAAAGGCCATTGATAGATATTAATCTAAAGTTTTTTGCATTCCCAAACACAATCCATAGTTCGTCTACCCCTATGTCACGGAATAGCGAAACAGTAATGACAGCATCATCAGTAACGACTGTTCGAATCATGACTCGTGTTTCACTGCATAAGACACATGCACAATGATGCTAGTGTCTGCCCTGCCTCTTAATGTGAACTTAGTGCTAAGCTTGAAATACATCATGTGGTGGATAAGATAGAATATCCAGAGTATTCGTTGCTACAACTACCATACGAATCTAAGACTTCATCCACTCGTGTTACAGTTTCAAGGTATTTTATTAAGGTAAGGACATAATACCCAATCAACATACTCGTAAGGCCGCAAATACATGTTTATTCACAATCGGAGAGCTGATTTTCCACATTTACAAAGATTGTGGTATTGTTTCTTACGTCCAGTGTACAACCTCTTGATAAGATGAATAGGCCTCACAAAGAGTTGTTCAAAAGGTTCCCATGGATCATATTTGTTCCTTCGCCATTCATAAGCGTCTGGACTAGTTAGCATAGGAACCAATTCCAAGATTATTACTCATTCACACCCGCCATGGTATATTGCACGCTTTACATGCTGTAAAGACTAAACCGAGTCGTGGGAATAGCCTCAATAAGTCTTTCCTCTCCCAAAACACATATTTGCTGGCTTTGTTAACCCCATCTGATAAGTTTTTGGATCTTACAACAAAGTCATATATTGTTTTATCAATGACATTATCAAATCCATATCTGGTGATGTTGGCTGATCAATCATCATTCTAAATGTCACCAACGCAGTTCCTTTTCCAGCAAATGTGTAAACTCTCAATACCTAGTGCATTTGAAAGGTCGTGGATAGATATATATCTAAAGCTTTCCCCACTTCCAAATGCAAACCAAAGTTCGTCTGCCCTTATGTCACGGAATAGCGAAACAGCAATGACATCAGTATCGACTGTTCGAGTTATGACTCAATTAAGTTTGTGATTCACTGCATCAGACACATCCATCCTGATTCTAGTGTCAGTCTCTTCATGTTAACATGGTGCTAAACTTGAAACATCATCAAGTGGTGGATAACACTGAACATTCTGAGCATTTGTTGTTACAACAACCTTTTCCTCAAAATTTAATTGAGCAAGCTGCTGTGAATGAAAATTAAAAAGTTCTTTCCTATTGTCGTCATCTCTCAGAAAACTTTGCCAATTTTGAGAAATTTGTTTTGACCCTGGACAGCCTTGGGGTAATTGTAATTGTAATCGTTAATCAGCTGTAATTGATTACAATTTTTCAAGTAATCATAGTAATCATTAATCAGCCAAAAATCTGATTACATGTAATTTAATTTAATCAATTACTTTTCAAAATACCCTGTTATTCTTATTACTTTTTGATTACATTCTGATTACAATGAAAAAAAAACTTGAACTGTGTTTATGTTCAATAAATGTAATTCTTATTTAATAAATATTCAACATGTAAAAATAGTTGGGTTTACTCTATAGCATTTTAATTGATGTGTATACCTCAGTAAGAAATAAACTGTTATGAGTACTGTGTTGAAAAGTCATCATTAGCCTTACAATTTTATGTCTCTGGCCTTAGTAAAAGTTATTGTACATTTATTCACAATTTGAAGATGTTCATATATATATTTGATAAAAACTGTTATATAATATAATAGTTCTTATCAAATATATATATGAACATCTTTAAATTGTGAATAAATGTACAATAACTTTTACTATTTAAGTAATAATTATGTTATACTTTTCTGTAACCCTAAATTATAATCTTTTGTTAATATTGTGATTTTTGTCAACTTTGAATTGACTGGTAGGAAACCAATTAAGGTTTGTTTTTATTGCAATTTTTAATTGAATATAGCTGTAGGACAATATATATGATAAAAGATTAACCAGCCATGTGTAAATTTGTCTAATTAGCACAAACTAAATCAAAAGTTGGACAAACATCTTGTTTAAAATAAGTCTCGGTTATTGTATAGAAAGGTATATACTATGAAAATTAGAGCGAGGGGCATATACCTTTCTATGCAATATCCAATTTATCACATATTTACAACTTGAGTAATCCTGTAATTAGTCTATTGATATGTTTTGGCTGACTGGATATAGCTCATTTACGTAGTTTTGTAAATCTACTCACTATATAATATCATTGTAAAAATGGGATTTCAAAGGCCCTTGACTTTAGAATGTAAAGAAGGTAGCTGCTGGTGTAAGTATGTTTATTGATATGAACGAAGTGTTGTTTTACTATACATGTACGTATTTACATGGTAAGGTGACAAAATGAATTGACCAAGAGCAGACAATTCTTAAATTGCAGTGAAAGCTTTACATTCTTGAAATTTTTTTTTTTTATTTCACATAAAACCTAAAACTATCTTAATACAAACAGCTGGATCCCCCTCCCACATCTTTGGTTGAAACACCTTTTAAAAATGTCTGGATCTGCCCCTGGTATGTACCCATAGGTAGTCTAGTGGATAGTTTATATGCATGAAATATTTGTCACTGGACATTAGGCAACCAACTATCGACCAATTTATGACTAAATATATCAAATTACTTTATTAATAATTTCCCTTCAAAAGATTCAGGGTTGACTCTTTTTGTGTACAAAGTAATTGCATGGAAGATAAAGGATTACAAATTTTAGATTGAGTTGTACTTTAATCAAGGTATAAAGCACCATTATTATTACTCTTTATTTAAATGAAAGAAACTTTTTTAATTGTCAAAACAAAATTTAGATCAAAAGATTGATTAGTAGGATGTTAAAAATCTTTTTGAAAACTAATTACAAATATTTACTTAAATTTGGAACACATCATTTATTTCAAAATAGCCAGTAGCAATTTTTGTTCTAATATCTTGATTACAATACAATGAAATCTTACCCTTGTGGTCATTCATGCGTAGTTACTTAGTACACGGAATAAGTATGTACTATGAAAATAAGAAGGAAATTTCAAGCAATTTGATTGGACGAGAAGTTGTAAGTATGTGCTAATCATTTTTTTTTATACTTGGACTGGACATGAATGCTTTAATTTAAAGTACTTGTATTTGGTTAACAATTTGATAAAACTATTCTATTAAAATTTTTAACTGGTAACTTTATTTCATCCATATTTTAAATTCCATAAACTGCACCTTGAAATACATACAAAGTCTGTAAGAAGTCAGTAGACAAACAGCAAACTCTTTATAAAGCTATATTCAATTGAAGCTAAATAATTCAGATATCAATGATGGCAAAGTGTAATGGGTCATGACCAGTGATTCAATGTTCATGTATGCATGTCATGAACTTTTGTGGTTTATTAAATAGATGAAGTTTGAAGTTATCATTTTATAATATATAAAACAAAATCCTTTCTAAAAAGTACTATAGTTGTTTTAAACGTTAATTCATTCACATCATTCAAATCGGTTATATTTTTAAATTCATTGTAATCAGATGTAATCATGATTACTTTGCCAATGTAATCATTAATTAGGGTCCCGCCAAAGGCGGTCCCCTATAGTGATCAGTCTGTCCGTCCGTCCGTCTGTCCGTCCGTCTGTCCGTCCGTCCGTCTGTCCGTCCGTCCGTCTGTCCGTCCGTCCGTAACACTTTGTGTCCGCTCCATATCTAGAGAACCATTATGATTTCATACTTTATACTTTACATGTTTATTAACCACCACCAGAGGGCGTGTCATGATGTATGTACAACTTCCTAGGTCAAAGGTCAAGGTCAAGGTAAAAAAACTTTGGTTTCAGTTGACAACCCTGTGTCCTGTGGTGAAGATCGTGTCCGCTCTATATCTTGAGAACCGTTATCATTTCAAAGTTTATACTTGACATGTATATAAACCAACACCAAAGGGTGTGTCATAATTTATGTGCAACTTCCTAGGTCAAAGGTTATGATTTCAAAGTTTATACTTGACATGTATATGAACCAACACCAGAGGGTGTGTTATAATTTATGAACGACTGCCTAGGTCAAAGGTCAAGGTCAAAAACTTTGGTTTCAGTTGACAACCCCATGTCCTATGGTAAAGATCGTGTCCGCTCTATATCTTGAGAACCTTTATCATTTCAAAGTTTATACTTGACATGTTTATAAACCAACACCAAATGGTGTGTCATAATTCATTTACAACTTCATAGGTCAAAGGTCAAGGTCAAAAACTTTGGTTTCAGTTGACAAACCCATGTCCTATGGTAAAGATACAATTTTTTAATGCACATTATTCACAGCGGGGCCCACAGAGATGGCTCCCATCTCAATGATATCTAGTTTAATCAGACACTTTCAGAAATGATGTAATCATTAATTTAATTTAATCGTACAAATGACAAAGTAATTGTAATTTAATCAATTACATTGAAAGTAATCGGACCCATCTCTGACCCTGGATTCGTCTGTGTATTCCCTTTTCCCCTAAATGTAGCTCTTGCTTCTTGTAGCAGCCTTCAAACTACCAGTATTGTCTTTGTACGCATCCGAGACTACATCCACTGTTGTTACAGTTTCAAGGTGTTTCCTAACGAGTTTGCTGATTGAGTATTATGTCCTTACTTTAATAAAATACCTTGAAACTGTAACAAGAGTGAATGAAGTCTTGAATGAGTATTGTAGTTGTAGCAACAAATGCTCCGGATGTTCAGTGTTATCCACCACGTGATGTATTTCAAGTTTAGCACTAAGTTCACATTAAGCCTTTAAGAGGCTGACACAAGAATCATGGTGCATGTGTCTGATGCAGTGAAACACGAACTCAAACGAGTCATGATTCGAACAGTCGTTACTGATAATGCTGTCATTACAGTTTCGCTATACCGTCACAAAGGGGTAGACGAACTATCGATTGTGTTTATGAAGGCAAAAAACTTTGGATTACTATCTATCAATGGCCTTTCAAATGCACTAGGCAATGAGTGATCACACACACTTATTGTGATCCATGCCTTTACCGGATGTGATGCGGTTCTCTGTTTGCTTGAAAGGAAAAACAGACTGTGTGGGAGACATTGATGGCATTTGAAGATGTGACTTTCACATAAAGAATGATGTTTGGTCAGCCTAAATCAGCGGGGTTTTACTGTATGATCGCACAAACTTATCAGATTGGGCTAACATGGTTAACGAAGCAAGAAAATAACTATTTGCACAAAAGAGAAGGCTAATTGAGGCTGTTCCCTCAACTTGGTGTAGTCTTTTCCAGCATGTAAACCTGCAATAAACTCAGGCAGGTGTTTAGGGGACGAGCTTGGAATTGGCTCTTATGCTACCCAGTCAAAGAGGTAATGGATGGCGAAGGGACAAAGAGGATCCCTTTTAAAAAACTCTTTCTGAGGCCTCATCATTTTGTTAGAAGTTTGTACATTGTGGATTGAAGAAAGGATGCTGCGGGCGTTGTTTATGGGGAAAATCGGACCCCCCGTGCACTGTCTTGTGTGCATGTGGTGGTGATCGTGAATAAATATGTATTTTTGGCCAAATAGTAGTAATTTTAAAAATGTTTTAGTAATTAAGTGATTTTATTTTGTTTCAATCAATCTATTCAAAACTCTACATCGAAGATATGGATTGAGGACATTTACAATAGAATAGAATTAGTGGGTTTGGGGATAACTTAAAGCCAAAAGTTAAATGACCAGCACAAAAAACAACATTTTCTTTACATGTTGAAAAAAGTTGAATATTTTAATAAATTGATATTTCTATGTCCGCCATTTTTGGATATTACCGGAAGTAAGGGTTTTAATGATATACGTCTTATACATTGTATCCATGAAAAGCACTAAAGAAAGGTTGCTGCACAATGTAATGATGGTAGCAATACGTTAAAACACAAGTTACAATTACCCTCCCTAAAAAATAAGCTTATTTTAGGGAGCTACCATTTGATTTTTAGGGGGGGGGGGCTAGGATGAAATTTGAAAAAAATAGGCAGGACAGGAGTTTTGAGTAAAAAAAAAGGCAGGATGAGACACTTTGCAAAAAAAAGGCAGGATGACAATTTAGGTAAAAAAAAAGTCAGGATAAACTAATAAAAAAAAAGGCAGGACCGAATAGAATGAAAAATAAAAAGACAGGACAGAGATTACAACTAAAAAAAAATACAGGACAAAACTTTTCATCCTAGCCCCCCCCCCCCCCCCCCCCATAAAAATCAAATGGTAGCTCCCTTAGTACAATGTCCGCCATTTTGGATTTTACCGGAAGTAGGGTTGTTTAAGACATCTAATCTATATAATATATCCAAAAGAAGTAAAAAAACAAAGGTTTGTACTAAATATTATGATAGTAGCATGATAATACTACCTATTCACATACTAGTCTTCGATATTGGGCTGATTTAAGTATGATGTCCGCCATTTTGAATTTTACCGGAAGTGAGACATTTTTTTTCAAATGCCTCCCTATCTGAAATCAAAGAGTAATAGTTGAGGAAGGTCTACGCCAAATTTCATGCTTGTGGCAGGATGTGCACAATTTTTCACAAAGCCGCCGTACTATTACTAACAAGTTTCATTATGTTTCAGACAGAAATCCATACCCCTTGAGAAATGCTGTTCAAGGAAACCTCATACTCCCTAAACCAAAAACAGAAATGTTCAAAAAATCTTTTATGTATTCTGGACCGTTCTTGTAGAATAATTTGCCAATACCGTTAAGAAATATTACAAATGTTAATTCTTTCAAATACAAAATAACAGATTATTTATAGAAATCAACCTAGCTGTATAAATAATATTAAAAACTGATTATGTCATCATGTTTATTTTTTCATCACATTTCATCAAGTTGTATTGAACATTATTATCATACTTGACTTTTTATGCAATGTATATGTTTGCATTTTCTTTGATTTTTCATGATGAGGGCCTCAGGGAAGATTAGTTATATAGCTAACTGTGTAACCCTCTTAAAATAAAGTATTTTTGTTGTTGTTGTTTCATACCATATCAATCAAATTGCATGATATGTATAAGAATCTTACATGCATCGAAATTTCAAGATGTTAAAAGTCAAAATTTTCATTTATATATATATATATATATATTATATAACAAGATTTTACAAAAGTCAAAATTTCGACTTTGAAATAAAAGTTCAATTCAAATTTTATATTTCCACTCATACCCCTGGTCCGTACCAGTTCTAAGTTGGCTGTTAGTCGCCGGACGAAGCTAACGACCGCGAGAGCCGCAGCACAGCTGAGGCAGTTCACGCGACGGTTAAGACAGCGGTCCGAGCTCGACCGAACTCCCCGAAAGGATCCAGCCTCGCCAAGCCCGTGCCCGTACTAGTATTAAACTAGTATATGTCATTGCACGGTCGTTTGTAAAAAAAAGCTTTACAAGTTCATTTTCAACAGCTGTTTTTTTGTTGTTGTAATGTTTTGTTTTTTTTAAATATTGAACATTTATGTACAATATGACACCAGAATACTCACATGACGTCTTCATGTACTTAGGATTTAGCACCCAAAATACTTAAAAATAGGGAAAATATCATTGGATATACGCCTATGTGAAGCGTATACATCAATTATTTTAAAATTGCATAACTGCTCCCAGATAGTAGATCGATTTATCCAGTATAAAATACGGAAACCTCAAATAAGACCAGACTTATGTAAGTTAAATATCAAGCCTATTAGTGGAGTGACAAATCATGAAAAAGTCGCTTATTTTAAGAGTTTAATGGACCGAAAACCCCCAAGGCTAAAAATCCACATGATGGTAGAGTATATATTATTATACTATCATTTTAGTCCCGTCGTAGTTTTCCCACCTTGCAGGTTTTTGTCTTAATAAGACCAAAATTAGCCATGAGGTATTTCGCTCCATTAAAAAATGTTACCACAAAACTCAGATCAAGTACAAATTTGAGTAGCGTCTTTTTACTGTTCTTGATATATCCGTTTATAATGTTGTATGCAAGCGGGGGCATCATCTGTATCCATGGGGGTCACATTCCATAGGCGGATCCAGGGGGCTCTTGGGGGCCCGGGCCCCCCTTTTGTGGGAAAAATTTGGTTGATTATATAGGGAATCACTGAAGCATGACTGGAGCCCCCCCCCCCCCTTAGGTCAGTCAGCCCCCCCCCCCCCCCCTTATGAAAAGTTCTGGATCCGCCACTGCTAAGCACCACTGTTATAGTATTATTGTATTTGTCTTTATGAATATTACTTTTACTTTTTAGTCTATTTGTTATATCCATTTGACGTGGCTCTGTACGTATACATCCCGTAATTGTGTTATGGTGCTATGGTCAAGTAATGTATTATTGTTTTTCATTATTGCTTATGTGCTTTGTGTGTATGCCTTTTTGAGTTTCTTTGTTACATACATGTATGATGTGGCTCTGAACGTATACAACCCGTCATTGTGTTAAGATACTTTGTGTGTATGCCTTTTTTTAGTTTCTTTGTTACATACATGTATGACGTGGCTCTGTACTTATACAACCCGTTATGTTAAGGTACTATGGTAAATATTGTATTCCAGTCATTAATTTTTACTATTGTGCTTTGTTTATATGCCTTTTTTGTGATTCTTAGTTTTTATAGTGATTAAGATTATAACACAATTTTGACTGCCGTACACTAATTTTGACATTTTTACACAATTATGTCAAACAGTTTGTTTTGTTTTCACATCGATGTCAATATAATAGAATGTTATGCAACTGTCATATGAGTGGGAGGTTGAGCTAGCTATCAAACCAGTTTTTATCCACCATTTTCTAGATAAGAAAATGCCTGTACCAAGTCATTTATTTGACAGTTGTTATCCATTCGTTTGGTGTGTTTGAGCTTCTGACTTTGCTATTTGATTAGGGACTTTCCGTTTTGAATTTTCTTCGGCGTTCGGTATTTTTTGTGATTTTGCTTTTTACAGGATAATGCTACTTTTGTTTCAATTTTCTCATAAGCTCATGTATGAAGTTTGTTTCATGTAAATAACGAACGTGTCGATAGGAAGAGGAGCACAGTGGTATCTTATTGGAATGCTAATTTTCGGGTGAAAAATGCGTCATCAAAACTTAACAAATATATATTGTCAATCCAGGAATCAAGCATCTTGATAATGTCGGTTTAAGAGTGTTGATCGTTTTAAAATGTTTTTTTATATATATATTAATTTGTATATCGTCGCTGGGCTTCTAAAATGTCGTATATGACTTTTTTGGCTAAAAATACTTTTTGACACCAATGGTCTGGGCGGGAGGAAATCTTTGGTATTACAAAATAGCATACAGTTAGACCAATCAAAATATGTGAAACAAGACATATTACAAAATTGCCAATGTCAGTTGTTTGTAAAGTTTGCTTCCAAAATGTTGTATGAAAACTTGAAAATCTTTGTAGAATGGCTTTGGGAAAAAAATAATTGTACATTTCTTTATTTCTGTGAAAATAATTTAAGTACTTGGATAATCCAGAAATGTCAAAGTTGTTATTTCACTGCTATTTACAAAAATTTTCAAGTTCACATACGACATTTTGGAAGCATGCATTTTGCCAAAATTTTCAAAGCCTGTTTGTGAGATATTTTTTTCTTGAAAAATTTGTAATTTACAACATTTTAGAAGCCCAGCGACGATATGTCATTCGACGAGTAAGGGATTTGCGATAGATCTGAATTTTGTAGGTCTCATAAAGTTCATATGTATCAGTAAACCTTTAAAATGAAAATTCATATGACACATACTTCTTTTTCACGGAACGTTATTCTACGCCGTTCCCACATTGTAGTATAATTATAGGTTTTCTTTTAAGACAAACCGATACCAATAAATTACCGTACATCTTGACGATTGATAGTCACCCGATATTTTCTTATTTTGATCAAACAAATTAACATCATTTTAACAACCAGGGGTAGAATTTATGTCTATGTATAAGAATGAAAATTTCTAACTACGGGTTTCAAATAAAATACACTTTTATGCAAATGATACAAAGCAAGTTAAATTCGAGATATTGAAGCCAAATAATCCAACGATTTGTATACATGTAGTAAGATAATACAAATCCTTTAAAAATTATTGACGTAAGAGGAGGATATTTCCGATGGATTTCAAACAAAAAAAAACAACCCAATTCATATGCAAATAATGCAAAATTTCGAAATGCATCGGTCACAATACAAAACCCGGAGTTTAATTAACTTGATCTACAATCATCTGAAATTCTGACTGGGCTGACAGAGCGATATTATTTTATAATAATTACATTAGATGTATGTTTCATTATAATACTTTATTCTGATTGGCTAACTGCACATCTCGTGTTATTCCGTAACCAGTTGCATTGCTCAATACAACTTTTCATTCATGATTACACGTGCTCCAACAATAAAGTGCACAGGTGAATTAAATAATAAAATATATGAAATTCGTTTTTCATAATCATAGCTAAAAAATGTAATTATAAGTATTGAATGCTTCTTTTTGTAACTTTATAGGGTTGTAAAAGCGTTGACCGTGCGTACATTTTTAGAATGAAGCGCTTCCGCGCTTCATACAAAATGTACTTCGGTCAACGCTTTTACAACCCAATAAATTTACAAAAAGAAGCCTTCAATTCTTAAATAAAGAGACAAAGGCGTTATATATATGGCTCTGTTTCGCTCCGGGGCTCTACCGCTAGCGCACGAAACTGGCAGATACTCCAGGCCGCCTACACCCGTAGAAGATAGACTTTGTTTGTTTTGTGAAAGTTGCAGTGTAGAGACTGAAACACATTTTCTGATGGAATGCGCACTTTATGACGATATTCGGTATAACCTTTTTCATGAATGTTCAAAATTAATTCAAAATTTTCACAGCCTTGATATAGATAATAAATTTATTGAAATTATGAACTGTTATGATATACAATATTTCCTATGCAAATTTTTATATAAATTTTTCTGGCGAAGAAAATTGTTTAACAGCTCTTTATGAATTTTTTACTAGCTTCAGAGTTTTATTATTTTAATTTTACCAGGAAAGTCAGATTTCGACAATTTTTATATATATATATTTATTGAATATAGTGATTTTTTTTTTATTTTCATTTTTTTTTATTTTAATGGTGAATTTTTTGTGACTTGTATGTTTTTTACGGAATATATTTGAATTTTTATAGAACTTTAAGCTTTTTAGTGTCTCATAAGTCGTTTTTATGGCTGGATATTAATTGTTTTATGTGTATATATTATATAATGTTGCTTATATTTATGTCAATCAATATGTGACACTTTCATAAACTATTTACTTACTATATAGAAACCAGCCCTATAATACTAAAGCACACTAGTAACTATAGCAAACGTGAGTAATATTGAATTCGTAAAACGGTAAGAATTACTTATCTCTGAAAATGAAAATAAACTAAATACCGGGTACATTTGCTTTACCTTAATATACGAATGTTCTTATTTATGGTTTCAATGATACAAGTACGTAAATCACCTTTTAAAGTGATTTTGTGAGAATATGTCAAAATGCAGTATGAAATTTGAAAAAAAATATACGTAACTTTTATATGTCCAACGAATTATTTTACATTTTATATGCATACTTGCTGCTACAACTTCCGTTTTATTGATAAGAAACTTGTTTTGATTAGTATGAATAAATGCGCAAAAAGGGGGAAAAAAAGCAGTACGTCGTTCCTGCATTGTGCATGCATCGGAATCTTATTTTTTACGGTTTTATTTATATTTATAGTATTATATAGTTTTTACAGCAAAACAAAAATAGTTGGCCCCTTTTAATTGTAGATCATTAAAAGGGAAATGCTAATAGCAAAACCATGGCATTAAAACAAGTTATTCGCAGTAAAGGTTTTTGAGAAAAGGCCAATTAGTCTCCTACTATTCCAAGTTTTTTGCGATATTTACGAGCGTCCTATGCGTTAATACTCTTTTCTAACTTATTAAAGTTACTTATATTTTATTTTTCTAAATTTATATGTAGTTCATTGTGCCGGTTAGAAGCGTGCAAACTTTCATAAAAATCCTCGAGATCGCCATTTATGTATTTTGCATATTATGTTTTTTAATATTTCTTATTAAAGTTTTTTTCGATCAGTCAATCTGGGACGGTGTTCTCGAAAGTATCCTAAGATTCGTCCTAAGACACATCTTAGACCAATTTTAGGATGGACTTAAGATCAACTTAGGACACTCTTAAGTTGTGTCTCGAAGCTATCTCAGACGAATCTTATGTTAGGACATCCTAAACTTATCCTAAGTCGAAACTTTAAATCGTTAAAGATCTTTTTTGATAAAACATTTGTTAATGACGAAATTATTTAATAAAATTGTTTACGAATTTTATAATAACATGTACAGAATTAAATGCATAATTACCAATGTAATTATATAATAAAAAGATTGTTATTTAAACTGGAAAACAATTTGTTTTGAAATGAGAATTAAATTTGAAGTGTAATCGTATCGTGAAACACGAGGTTCAAAGTTTAAAATCATGCACAATTTCTTTATAAACGAGTTAATAACCGATGGTGCGTTTCATTTCATGTTAATTTTCACGTAAAATAATGAGCAAAAAGGGAAATCCAAACTTTATTACACTAGGATGAAGATAGGATGCTCTTAAGACACCTTATTGGGTGTCCTAAAGTTAGGACGCAAAATGAGATATATCATAAGTTAAGAGAGCTTCGAGAACACGACTTACGACAAAGACTTGTCATAAGATAGACTTAGGACACGTCCTTATCCTAAGATAGCTTCGAGAACACCACCCCTGATTTCAAATTATTCCATTATTTTTTACGATATTTATGCACATTCTATTCATGTTTACTTTTTTCTCGGGAACATTCAGTCTAATTTATACTAAAAAGAACAAGTTAATTTAAGATTTGATTTTACATTTATATATGCAGTAAATTGTGCTCTAGATGCTTGCAAAACGTCTCACCTCTTCATTTTATATAACATACAAATAGTTAATAATACAATGTCATAAAACACTCAAGAGCCAGACTAAAATGAGTTATGAGAGACTATCTAAAATGTATATACATTATGTACACTAAAATTAGAAATATAAAATACATCTTCTTTTCAATGGAATGTAATTGCAGAGGATGGCACTATTAAAACACATCTGTGAATAAAATTACATAAAATGTATCTTCATCAGACAAATGCATACAATTAACATTAGAGATGCTTATAAAAACTAATAACAAAAACCAAATCTTGAATACACAGGACAATTCATTAATACATGTTTTCCCCTTCAAATAAAAGATTTTCATTGTATACAAGAGTTGGTAAAACTAACTCTATTTTCAACTAAGAGACCTTCATACCTCCCAGTCTCAATTTTAAAAGGAGCAGTACCACTTCAAAATTTGAAAAATGCAAACCAAGATTTTTTCCAGGTATGATTTTAAAGATTCCCCCCCCCCTAAATGTTTTTTTTTTAAACAGTCTGTACGAACGTAGTTTGCTTCGCTCGTTTAAATTAAACCATTAAACTATTATTCTATAAATTCATTTTAAAACAGATCATCTCAATATTTTGTATTACATGTTTATCAATAATTATATCAATATTACAAAAATGTTCCATCTCAAATTCTTTAAACTTTGTGTAAACTCTGAAATTCCGATTTTTCAGTCTTTTATTACCTAATAATTATTTTTTGAATCCATATTCAAAAACAAGAGTGTTGAAAAGTGTAAAATAGAATACTCAAAACCACCTTTTGTTCTGCATTTAACGAGAAGAAAGCCTAAAGATCTGCTTGCTGATATTACTACAATTTTCGCCATGTAATTATAATCCAAAAACTCATTTAATAATAAACCAAGATACATATGTTATGAAACAATATCTAACTGGTTTCCGTTCAACATAAATTCAAATTTGTTACATATTAGATATACATGCATGATATATCATATAGGTTAAATTTTACCAATTAGCAAACTGTGGATTATTCAGTGGTCATTAATATCGAAAGTTGTGATACACTACTGGACGGTCTGTTGATTTAATTGTGGATAAGCATAATACAACCCGGTATGGGCTCTGAAGGCTGGTCATTATTTCGACACAATAAAACACATAAATAAAGTAAGAGGGGAAATCAGAAGAAACGCGTATTTTATCTACACTTAATTGGACATATTCTTCTTCGAACTCAGAAACAGCGGTAACTTCCTCTTAACTACGATACGTTGGCTTTCACGTGATGATAGTTAAGCGAAGCAAAGTCACCACTGTTTCGGAGTTTGCTGATTCTTCTTCCCCGAAAGGATACGGACCCACCTCAGAAAGGTATGCAGGACGAATTTAATTTTATTTTTGACATTTAAAAATCGACTCACTTTTTTTTTCAGTTTAAGAATATTTTAACATTCTTTGGTTAAAATAAATAGAAATAATGCACTTAACTTAGTCTATTTTAAAAGTCAAAATGTAGACATGGAATAATTGACGTAAATGAAGAAGATCTATCTCTTGTTTTACTATATGTCGCCTTGAGCAAATATACCTTTCCAGCTTATTTGCATATATAGTGTATAAAAAATATATAATTGTTTTAAAAGGAGTGAAGAAGTGATAATGTTACCACATCAAGGAATTTTAAAAATAAATAACCTAATAAACGTATATTGATTTCTTACTAGTATATGTGAAACAATGGTATATTTTAATTAAATTCTTATTCCTAACAGCTTCTTTATATCTATGTAAAGGGTGCACTTTAAAAGCACGTGTATCAAATCGCTCTAAAAGTGACGTCTGAGAACAAAAATACCCTGCCCTTTTCAACAGCTGCAAGAAACTATTTGTCAGAACATAGCCTGCACGCGAATCAGTATAATCGTTCGGATAGAGGCAACCATGTTTTGTAGCTTAAACTTGAAAAAAAATCATGTGGTTATTTTAAATGAATTTGGTGATAATGTGGAAGATATTGTTCTGATTTTTACTGAAAAAAATGTTTGTCCTGCATTTTTTTTTTTTTTTTTTATTTTAACCCAAAACTCCAGTCCTGTTTATTTTAAAGCTTCATCCTAGCCCACATTAAAAATCAAATGGTAGCTTAGTATCGCTCTGATGAGTTAAGCCTTTTTCAACTAAATTTTATAGTGTGTTCTTATGTTGCGTTGTTACTACACTGACCCTGGTTAGGGGGTGGGGCGAGAGCTCACACATATGCATGTTTAACTCCGCCATATTCTTTGTGTGCCTAGATCCAAAGTCAGGAGTCTGTAGTTCAGTGGTTAATTTTGTCGTTAGTTCATGTCTGTCATATTTGTTTTTTCATAAATCGTTATGTAATAAATTAGTTTGTTAGTTTTCTAAATCAAAATGATATTTTTCATGTCAAGCCTTACATAGAGCCGACCATACGGTATGAGTTTTTTCATTGATGAAGACTGTACGGCAGTCTGATTAAAACCAGCCCCCCCCACTATCCACATGCGTCTCAAACAGTGGGTGCTGGTTTTAATCAGACTAAATGTACGGTTGCCTAGAGCCCCAGTCACACTGTCAGGTTTCAAGAGCTACGTTTTACTACGTTTTGAAAGCGTAGCGAAACGGAGATAAACGTTACGAAGCGTAACGAAACGCAGTGATCCTTTTTTCAAAACGGGACCTGCCCCGTTGTTTTGAAAATTCAACAACAAACGTAGCGAAAATTTTAACGAAGTAGAAACCTAGTAAATGCGTATCAAAGCTTAGCGGAACGTAACAAAACGTGCTTACTTCGTATCGAAACATGTCAATGCGTGTTGGAAACGTGGGTCTACACGTACTTATACGTAGACTTTACTTCTTAAAAGAGGACATTGTAAAAATTAGATCGTCAGTATTATAAAAAAAACACAAAAAAGAAGGAATAGGATCTCTAAAATTGAATTTCAAAAAATTTGAAAGTGGCTGCACCACTAGTGTTTGCAACAAGATATAACCCGATATTTATTGAAATCGGCAGAATTTTCTGCAATCGTTTTCTAAAAATACATATATTATTCAATTTACCAGCACGTGTGAGTTTTGAATAATATATATAATAAAATGATAAGGGTCAAGTACAAAATAAATAAATGCTAAGAAAAGAATTATACCACAACAAAAATATAATCATAAGTCTATGGAAGAAGTGATTCGATAAAAACTTTTCTTATATCAACGAGCGATATTGTGGGAAATTTCAGTAATGAATCTTTTCTTTAAACAGGGTGACATTTAACACGACATACGTCTGGTGTATAATTTCCATGAATTATTTTATGTAATAACAAGCATGGTGTATTTAAACGAGAAAATTAAATTGTTGAATAAATGAAACATAAATGCACGATTTATCATTTGTAGATGTACACATTCTATAAATATCATGTAGCAAATTCATTGGAAGGCAATTGAGATGAATTCAATTGTTTGCTAAGCTAAAATCACCTTTAAATCAAAGATACTGCTATATTTTATTATATCAATGCGATATTTGTCTTGTATCATAGCGATGATTTTTTAATATAAAAAAATTATGAATGCAATACTTTTCTAATATAACTGCTATAGTTTTCTAATATAAAATGAATACGATGACACGTCACAATGCATGTCAAGAAAACTGCAAACATAATTCACAAACTAAGATCATGACCTGTGTAATGTTTTAGGATCAATATCACTAAAATTTCCTAACTGTAACAAAATTAACGCTTACATGAACTTATCAATTCGAAAATGTTGCTTGAACCTATTGATAGTTGAAAGTGTTAACAACCTGTTCAGTCTATTGTTTTCAATTACATTCATGGTTTAACCGACTAATTCTATTTGAAGTGATGATGCAATGGCGGAATTTAAATGCGGTTGCAAATAGTCTACCGACCTATTTATATAATAATGTTGTGTTTAACATTGACTATGCGAAAATAGTAGCAAGGGTGAGAGACAATAGTGCACCACCCGAAGGGGAGTGCACTATTGTCTCAAACCCTGGCTACTATCATGACTATAGTCAATGTTAAACACAACATTAATATCATTAGTATACTGACTGTTTACTATTTGGAATAGTGACAGTAGTGTATTTCAGTGTACAAAAAACGCGCTTTATGTAACTCTGCATATAGATGTATTAAAATACTGCGATCGTTCTATTTGTGCAGTCAAAATGCGTCGACTGTATATTTCTATGTCATATGTCATATAGGTGGTTAGCTACATTTTTTAAGAAGGAAATATTATCAGGTGTAAAGTTGATGGATAAAACAATGGATGATATAATGTGGTTTAAACTAGACAAGACATTTTTCAGTTTTGATAGAAATGTATTTTTATGTTTTTTTATATATTCCTCCTTCAAACTCATCTTACACATTAAGAACAAATTTTGATAAACAAATTTTTGAGAAACTTGAAGCAGATATTGCGAAATATAGTATATCAGGGGATGTAATCCTTATGGGAGATCTAAATGCACATATAAACTGTAAAGAGTTAGATTTCATAACAAATGAAGTAGATGACAGTTTGGACAACTTTCTTCCCACTAATTATGTTGCAGATAGTGTATGCAAATTAAGAAATACTCAAGTACACCAAAAAACTAATAACTATGGAAAATTAATACTTGACTTATGCACAGAATCTCAATTAAGAATCCTTAATGGAAGAACTCTCGGTGATTCAATAGGTAAAATAACTTTCTATAATCATAATGGTGTGTCAATTGATGACTATTGTTTATGTTCATCTGAATTTTTACCAAATATTGTCAATTTTAGTGTAGGACAATTTGAACCAACAATATCTGATCACTGTCCAATTTCAATTACTATACATTCTCAATTAGTAAATAAGTCATGTGATAATTATGTTAAGCCAACTCTTAGAAGAGTTAAATGGACTACTAAACGAGAAGAAATTTTTAAGTCCAATATGTTGAAAGTGAACTTTGGAACTATTAATTCTGATGTAGATAATTTAACCCAAAAAATAGATTCGAATAATATATACATGTAATTCCAATGTAACTCAAAATGTTAATGATACAGTCTCTAGTATATCATCAATATTATACAATGCTGCTTTTTTAAGTAATAGTAATAAGACCCCTGGTAAAACCAAAAAAAGTAAACGAAGAAAAATAAAAAAGCCATATTATGATAATGAATGTGAATCTAAATATAGGTCCCTAAAGAGTCTGACTAGAAAATTATGTACTGAGCCCTGGAATGACAGTCTTAGACACAAAGTATTATATAATAAAAAGGAACTGAATAAACTTATAAGGAAAAAGTATAAACAATTTAGACATAAAATGATAAAACAGATTATAGATTCAAATAATAGCTGTCCAAATGATTTTTGGAAAACAATTAAGAAACTAAAAAAAGAGAACTTCAAGGATCCTAGTTCTAACATACAACCTAAAGAATGGTTTAAATATTTTAATAAATTAATGAATATTGATTATGATAAAAATGTTTGTTATGATAAGAAAGAGTATACTACTTTTAAAGATTGTAACACATGCACTAAGATGTGGATTCAGAAAGGGAAGTCGAACAAGTGATCATATTTTAACTCTAAAAACTATAATTGATAAAGCATTTAAATCATCATAAAAGATATATGCCTGTTTCATTGATTTCAGGAAGGCATTTGATACTATTAACAGAGATGCCCTCTTTTATAAATTGTCCTATTACAACATAGATGGTCCCTTTTTTTAGTATAATGAAAGATATGTATAAAGAGGTTTTGTACTCGGTAAAGATCTCGGAAGGTATCACTGATTTTTTTAATTTCTCAGTTGGGGTAAAACAAGGGTGTATTTTAAGCCCTACATTATTTTCTTTATATATTAATGATTTACCATCTATTTTTGACTCTACATGTGAACCACCCAAGTTAAATGATAATGATATATCATGTCTGTTATACGCTGATGATTTAGTCCTTATTTCTGAATCGGCTAATGGCTTACAAAAATGCCTTTACAAGCTTAGTTTATATTGCACTAGTTGGGATTTAACAGTAAATCTTGATAAAACCAAAGTTATGATTTTTAACAAATCAGGTAAAAAACTTGCAAAAGACAAGTTTGTTTTTAGTGATAATATTTTGGAACACTGTAAAGAATATAAATATTTGGGTATACTGTTTAAACCATCTGGTAGTTTTACAGAAGCAGTGAGACTTCTTTGTAAAAAAGCCTCAAAAGCTATATTTTGTATTAGAAAACTGTTATTTTCTGAAGATATCAATGTATTACCTCACTTTAAGCTTTTTGATGCTGGTGTTAAACCTATACTTCTTTACTGTAGTGAAGTTTGGTCTCTGTATATGATAAAAGATATTACAAATCTAGAGTCAAAATATTGGTCATTGGCTACCATCAAAGTCCAAATTAAATTTGCAAAAACTTTAATTGGAGTAAATAAATCAGCTGTCAATTTAGCAGTACTAGCTGAACTTGGTATGTATCCAGTTTTTGTAGAA
The DNA here is from genome assembly GCF_965363235.1 of Mytilus galloprovincialis. Classification (NCBI taxonomy): domain Eukaryota; kingdom Metazoa; phylum Mollusca; class Bivalvia; order Mytilida; family Mytilidae; genus Mytilus; species Mytilus galloprovincialis. Next base: position 78,691,504 of record NC_134843.1, read on the forward strand.
GTATTAAAACTGTCAATTGGCTTCTGGTTGCATGTGATCAAATCTGATAACAATTGTTTACTAAAAGATGTATATTTTTCCAACCTGCAATTAACCAATGGATTTGCTACAAAGATTGAACAGTTACTTGCTACATTAAATTTTTCACATGTTTGGAAAAATCATGATACTATTTCAAAAAGGCGTTTATTATATGCAATTCATACCAAACTTAATCATAGATATCTTAATTATTGGAAAGAAAATATATTTTGTGATAATAAATCAGTACATGGTAATAAGCTGAGAACATATAGACAGCTTAAAGAAAATTATAAATTGGAAACCTATTTATTGTTAAATATAGACAGAAAAGTAATAGGGCATTTTGCTAAAATTCGTATTAGTAATAGTGTTCTTAGAATTGAACAAGGGCGTCACACTAAAACCCCTGTAGAAGAAAGAATTTGTCCTTTGTGTCTCTTAGAAGTAGAAGATGAATTTCATTTCACTTTAAAATGTACAAAACTAAATATAATTAGAGACCAACTGTTTTCCAAAATTAGTGAAATAGTTCCCTCTTTTTTAAATATGACTAATGAAGCAAGATTTAAATTTGTGTATACGTGTGTTGAGACTGATATAATTAGAATTATTGTTAAATATATAAGCGACATGTACATTTCTAGAAATGCTTTATTAAGCACTAAATAACTTTGTGGTACCACCTCCTCATATAATGTTTATGAAATTGGTATGATATATATATATGTTTGTATGTTTGTGTATAACAAATTTGTATTGTCTTGGTATCAATCCTGTAATTTTGGATTTTAAACCAATAAAAATTACTTACTTACTTACTTACTTACTTATACAGTCACTGACCCGATATCGCTTTTCCTCATGAATATTTAAATAGAAATTGCCGAAATAATATTGAATTATTCATACGACCTTTTTCAACCTGTTCTTGTTTCAAATGCATACAACGGTGCGTGGAACGACTCAACATTGTTTCTTTTGCAATTATTGGAAAAACATATTTAATTTGTTAATATTTTTTGTTTGCAACCTATAAATCATTATGTTTTATGCTTAGAAATGGTTGATATTTAAGTCCATACTCAACCGATTTCGTTCACCATCGAGTGTTGGTTTCAACAGGTAAATGTAAACATTGTGTTGTATAAGTTCCCTCACATGGACAAGTCAATTTGGCGTGATCTGCTCAAAAATATCATCTAGACTTTATCTACTATTAAAGATTAAACAAGTTGCTTTTTTAGAAAAAAAAAGTCAATACGTGAACCTTAGAACTTTTTTTTTATGCAAATCTTATTTCAACTGAATTGTAAATTATACCACAGTGTTTTCATTATCATCTGTGTGGAGCATGATATTTTCTTTTTATTGTAAATCAGGACAATTTGGATATGTTGAGAGTGGTGTTAAATATAAAGTGAGGAGATGATTAATATTTTTATTTCGATATTAATTTTTACCAACGTGAAAGGTCAAAATACCTAACAGCCATTTTATTTACTTTTCTGTGAGAAAAAAAACATATTAGATAGATATAGGAAGATTTGGTATGAGTGCCAATGAGAAAACTCTTCATCCAAGTAATAATTTATAAAAGTAAACCATTATAGGTCAAGGTACGGCATTTAACACAGAGCCTTGGCTCACAAAGAACAGCAAGTTATAAAGGGCCCCAAAAAAAAACTAGTATAAAACCATTCTAATGGGAAAAGTAACGGTCTATATAAAAACGAGAAACGAGAAACACGTATGAACTACATAAACAGACGACAACTACTGTACATCAGATTCCTGACTAAGGACAGGTGCAAACATTTGCAGCAAGATTAAACGTTAAAGTACGATTGTTTTGCTTCAAAGAATATGGAATGTTTATTCCTACCAATAAGACAAACGCAACTTACTTATCATTTGTTTGCGCATGCCGTAAAACCCTGTTCCACATAAGAAATGGGTTTGGATCCAGCAAATACATTTAATTTGCTGCTTATACATTATACTAAGTATACCTGTCCGAAATCAGGAGCCTGTATTTTTTTGTTTGCTTATTATCGTTGTTTGGCATAAAAAAAAATCATTGTTTCTTAGAAATAATTTAACAAATGCAGTTAAACCTTTTTTGTTGGGAATCTTTAAAGGATATTCTTGTGCATCAATTAATTCTACTGAATTGATAACCGTTTCTTTTAAATTAACCATGATCATATTTGTGTACATTTACGTTACATCATAGGCAATAAGAAAGCATTCCCTTTTTATCTTATGTGTAACACTATTTTATTAATGAAATCCGTTGTATCTAGAATTCAATTCTAAAGTTATGCCTCTTCAATAATGGTTTTATATTAGGTCAAATAATTTCTCAATCTCAATCCATCTCGTGGGAGAGTAACACCTATTGATGATCGGTCGTAAGGAACATTAAGTAATGTACATTGTATCATACTAGTTGACCAGTTCGCAATGCCTCATTAATTATTTCTAAATGAATTTTATGAATGTTTGGAAGACTGAGGTACATGTGTCCATGTTTTGAATCATTATTATTCTTTAAAAATTATACGTATGGATATCTATTTCGTTTTTTTCTATATAGATTTTCAACTATATATTTTATTATCATATAGCTTATAAGTGAGTAAGCAATCAGTGTAAAGTTCTTTATTGTCATGTTTTAAATACATTGAATACCCCGTATGGAGGTGCTCTTAATTGCAGGATGCTAATACAGATAAGAAAAAAATGTTCCGAATGAACAAAAAGAAAGTTTCCGAATATTCCTCATCAGACCATATTTCTAACTAATAAATATGCGTGAACCCTTATGGGTTAAAAAAGGCTTAAAAATTTCTAAATCTAGACTGCAGAAAATTATTCTATAATGGTTATATCTTGCCACTAATTGATTTAATGAATGGCTATTATCTATTTTGAATTTATTGAACCATAAAACTAATTTTTGAATCTTCACATTGAATAATCAGCGAAGCGGATTATGTAAAATGTGAAGAGTCAAAAATTAGTTTTATGGTTCAATAAAATCAAAATAAATTATAGCCATTCATTATAAATAAATTTCTATAAAAAATAAGACTCAAAGAACTTTTTATATTATTTATATTAACAATAACAACGTACACACATGTTTGTGTATGAATACACAACGTCAGAGTGGGCGTGTCGCTATCAAAATTGACAACATTGAAAATAAAACTAATAATTTTAACCAATCAGAAGACAGTAAAAACACCAAATTTATTTATTGTTGTATAGTGTGGAGTAGTTGTAGCAGTGAGGGTTTAAATAAGAAATTTAAATTACAAAAGAGAGCTGCTAGATTAATACTAGAAAGAGACCCTTTCGCTCCTTCTGCGCCCTTATTCAAACACTTAAACTGGATGACAGTTGAACAGAGAATAACATATCACAAGTTTGTGATGACATTTAAGTGCATTAAAAATGATGCCCCATCATATCTTACTAACAAGTTTCATTATGTCTCAGACAGAAATCCATACCCCTTGAGAAATGCTGTTCAAGGAAACTTCATACTCCCTAAACCAAAAACAGAATTGTTCAAAAAATCTTTTATATATTCTGGACCGTTCTTGTAGAATAATTTGCCAATACCGTTAAGAAATATTACAAATTTTTATTCTTTTAAATACAAAATAACAGATTATTTATTGAAATCAACCTAGCTGTATAAATAATATTAAAAACTGATTATGTCATAATGTTTATTTTTTCATCACATTTCATCAAGTTGTATTGAACATTATTATCATACTTGACTTTTTATACTAATGTATGCCACAGGCGCTTGGGTATATGATGCAGATTTTTTTTTTTTTTTTTTTTTTTGCTGATTAAAATATTCAATTTTCTTTATTTATAATACATATCTATCACTTCTGTGCATGTCTCACCTAGTTTCGAGTGATTTAAACGACCCAGAGAAAATACCCAATTTTACTATCCATACTAAGAAACAAAAAGGCAACTAACTCGACGCCATTGTTCTGCTATCTATAAATAAATAGATTGACCTACCTATATTCCCCAACGATTTCTCTGGGGGAAACGTGCCTTTCTTGCCGTCAGATCGCAGACATCGTTTATTTTATCAAATTGGTATTGGTCGTAACATTTTTAGTCCATCTCCAGCATATAATAAAAAGATTTTAACTATTTTCACTGAACAATTTTCCCGAACTTTTGTTAAAGGGAAGTAATATTTTCCCGGACTTTTTCGGAACATCTCTCCAAGTACGTATGGAAATAACGAACACTAACACCGAAATAATGAAAATAATAAAAATTACATATCTAAGACTATAAAAAATTACATATCCCCTTGAAGTTGCGCTTATTCTATTTTTTTTATAAGCCGGTTTATCTTGGTTTTTGTTTGTAAAGTATGTTAGATATACAAATAAAATATATGATACTAGACGACATTGTAGAACCTCTTTTTCAGTCAGCAAGAGATGACTCTACAATGAGTGTATATTACACAAATATAACACTCGTTTAATTTAAAACGTTAAGGACCGCGCTGAAGTACGTCCATCATTCATAGTTCACTATTCATTATTCAATATTAAAAAATGAATACTGAAATAGTTTATGTTTCATTATTCAAATTGAAGCGGTGAATAGTGAAATAAAGATAAAAAAAAAATTGACTGTTGACACTTAAGCTATATTTTGATTCGCAATGACCATAAGAGGATCGACCTAAATGCCACAACATGCGTAAAAATGAGGAAATATAAAAAAGAAGATGTGGTATGATTGCCAATGAAACAACTATCCACAAAAGACCAAAATGACACAGACATTAACAACTATAGGTCACCGTACGGCCTTCAACAATGAGAAAGCCCTAACGCATAGTCAGCTATAAAAGGCCCCAATAAGACAATGTAAAATAATTCAAACAAGAAACTTAACGGCCCGGCTTATTTATGTAAAGAAAAATGAACGAAAAACAAATATGTAACACATAAACAACATAAACAAACTACAACCACTAAATTACAGGCTCCTGGCTTGGGACAGACACATACATTAATTATGTGGCGGGGTTAAACATGTTAGCCAATTTTGAATAATGAAATGGATATTTTGAATAATGGCATGGACTGGCAGGACCCTTCAGCCTCTAATTACAGATATATATTATACATCGATCGAAAGCTTATTAAAAGAAGAACAAAAGGTATATAGTCAATATGTTCCGCAACGCATATTAGAGGAGTAACGAAGGACTTAAATATCGAAATGCGCCTGAACATTGAGAAATAGCCAATTTTGAATAATGAAATGGATATTTTGAATAATGGAATAGACTGGCAGTACCTTTCAGCCCCTAATTTCAGATATATATTTTACCGCGATCGAAAGCTTATTAAGAGAGGAACAAAAGGTATACAGTCAATATGTTCCGCAACGGATATTACAGGAGTAACGAAGGACTTAAATATCGAATTACGCGTGAACATTGAGAAATAGCCAATTTTGAATAATGAAATGGATATGTTGAATAATGGAATGGACTGCTGCGACCCTTTAGCCCCTAATGATAGATAAACCTTATACCTCATTCGAAAGCTGATGACAAGAGGAACAAAATGTATATCTATATATGATGAGTTTATTTACATCATCCAATATTGCCGAAGATAAATTGCAGGTACACTAACAGTTGCAGTGCCACACATACAGCTCTATTTTTACTCTATATATATAAGTAAATATGGTTAGATCACTCGTGAGACACATATCCATCTAAATCCCAACACCAAAACAAAGATTCAATCAACTACGCAGCACTGTCTTCAAAAGGGTAAACCCTAGAATACATGAAAGGCTGAAAAAAACTACAGGAATGTGAAATCATACAACAAAATACAAATAACCTTTCATAATATTGGTAAACATCAACAATTACAAATGATAGCGACTATCAACAAACAGTGGTGTGCCATATCCAGAAATCAACGCCACTTTGCTTATTTGAATATTAAACTAAAGAAATCGGATACTGGTCACGGAAATTACATTAAAATGATAGGAAATTTTGAAAAAATGTCTGTTTTAATTTTAATTTAAGTGATAGACAGGTTGCCGGAGCAGAAAATGAATATACACAACAATATACACGATTTAAACGAAACACAATGACTGTTGTTGCAAAAATACAGGTTCCTGAGCTATTTTAAAAATCGAAGCGAGAGGCTTTTAACATTGCAGTATAAAATACAGGCTAAAATGGCTGAAACGTCAAATTTGCAAACTTCGTGTTGAAAATTGGCTTACAAGGTCATTACAAAAACAGGTTGCCGGGTTGAAATATGAAACTTGAATTTCCAAAGAATAAGCAAGTCCAAACCTTGTATGTGTAGTCGTTGAACTTTAGGTTCCCACGTAAAATTAAAATATCACTATTTCAAGAAGAATAAACTCACGAAAGCACGAAAAATTCACTAAATTCGCGTTCATTGTTTTGATTTTGACCGCCTGACAACTTTACGGAAATATCAAATTGATTGTAAATAAGGACTCTGTGACGGGCAACTTATAATATCCGTGTTTTAAAGATTTTAATGATATCAAGCCTATCAAGCCAGTCCAGTTCAAAGTACTATCACGTGGTACAATTCTCATTTACATATTATGAATATTAATTAGCAAAACCACTACTAATTTCTGGCTATGCAAACTCCTGGTTCAGCCTTTACATAGAAAATAGTCATTTTATAGTGTTGGACATATTCGTCAGTACTTTACATGAATCCTCTTGTTGCAGTACAAAGTCAACAAATACTGTTGTTGAAAAAAAGATTGAACGGGATTTGACTTATCAAATGGATATCAGATTACCTGCAAGTACAATCAAATTACAAAAAAAGATGAAAGTAGTGAAAATATTGAGAATTTTACATTTGATGGCCACATGAGAGCATCACTAGCCCAGTGGTAAGCACTTCGATGTTCACATGAATATCAATTATATGGTCATTTTGATAAACTGGCATTTTGCAAAAGTATGAATTATATGAAATACTAAGGATTTTCTTATTCCAGCCATAGATAACCTTAGCCGTATTTGGCACATCTTTTTTTGAATTTTGTGTCATCAATGCTCTTCAATTTTGTAATTGTTTTGTTTTCTAACTATTTTTATCTGAGGCCACACCAATTTGGTCCCTTGTTCGACGGACCCGCCCGCACATATTTTTTTCAAAACAGAATTTTTTTATTTTTTTTCATATTCCCGCTTCCCTCATCCGGAATTGTAATCATGTCCATTTCCCGCACCGTTTTTTTGTTGTTGTAAATATTATAAAAAGATATCAACATTTGTTAAATCACAGTCTAACCTGTATATAACGATTTTAAACATAAAAGCACCCCACCACACTGTGTAAATATCTGTGAGAATATTTGTTTCAGCATGAAACCTGGAGTGCTCCGATAAAAGTTATAACAGCGGGTATTTCCGTGAAGAACAAAAAAATGGTTTCTTTCCCCCTTACTTATATTCCCTATCAAAAAATGTTCGTTGTTAGAATAAAGTACAAAGAACTTCTGAAGGATTTTCTTTCAACTGCAATTATATTGTATGCTGGCGAAACAAAACTATCCATAGCCGCTGCCTGTGTATGCACCTGTCCTGATTGATTCAGGAGCATGTCGTTTAGCAGTTATCGTTTGTTGATGTTGTTCATTGGTATTTTCCCGTTTGGATATATAAATTAGATCGTTGGTTTTCCTGTTCGAATTGTGTACGCTAATAATTTTGAGGTCCTTTATAGCTTGCTGTTTGGTCTGTATCAAAGCCCTGTGTAAAAGACCGTACTTTGACCTGTGTTTGTTATTATCAGGTTGAGAACAACCCTCCCTCAGACAAAGGGTCATTTTACTGATGTAGAAAAGAAAATAGAAATACCAATGATTTGTATAGTTCTTCTATACAAAACCTTTGAACACTTAGAATTTTGTACTAAAAATAGGAGAGTTGCATCATATTTTAAACAAATTTTTCTAAAAGAGGGGTCAACTTATTTTGAATAATATGAAACTGTTAAAGTAAATGTGTTAACATGGTTAAAGTCCAGGAATATTACAAAATTATTGGACATGTTTTGACCATTTAATACCAAATAGATCTATAGTTCTATGAGAAAATATGAGCCCTCTTGTACAAACAAATATATTATAACTTATATTGATCCCTCATAAAACATGTAAAAGAGATATTTATAACATTAAGGGGTTGCCCCCAAACTGATTATGATTTGGATGGAGAATTGTCTCATTGTCAGTCACACATACATAGACCAGATTTAATTATTTCTTGGTGAACAGAGAAAAAATACTTCAGAAATTAAAGAAATGTCAAAGTACAAGCGATAAATCAAGTTTTAATATTGAAAAAACTATTATTTTATGTTTACAAAAAAAAATTATAATCGCTCGCCTTTACTTTTCAAGCTTCGCCTCAAAAATTTGCAAATTGAATATTTTTTTATTAAAATTTTCAAATCGCTCGCTAACCCCAAATTTTGGAGTCCAAAAATCCGTAGAACAAGAAATTAAATTGGTGTGGCCTGAGCGTCATTGGTGAGTCTTGAGAAGACGAAACGCGCGTCTGGTGTATTAAATCATCAGTCTGGTACCTCTGATAACTATTATATAAAAAATAGCAGATGTAATATTATCGACTATGAGACAACCATAATCAACAAAAGTTCAAACGAAGTGGATAATAGCAATTATAGGCAACCGTTCTACCTTTTACAATGTGAAATTCCATACTGTACAGTCGGTTATGAAAGACCCTGGAATGTAAATTATGAACCAATTCAATTGAGAAACCTGATAGCATACTTGATAACACACCAATTTAGAAAAACAAATAAGACTGACAAGAGCAACGACAACCAATGAACTACAGACTCTTAACTTACGACAGGCAAAACGAATATGGCAGAATTAATCACGTTTATGCACGCTTAACCCTCCCCTATCCTATGAGATTGGTTTTGCAGATCACCATATTGACAAATTTTTATGCAGGTAAAACAAAAGATATTACACTCATATTACTAGATAAGGACAGTAACATGCTAACGTTTGGGACGGTTCAGTGTGTTTCTGACAACATGATACCTAGCATAATGACAAAAGTATATCATGCCAAACTAATTTAATCGTTTGGTTTTGCATGTTTTATATTTGTCATTAAAATTTTCTATCGGAATATAACAAACAACAATAACTATGTTTTTGTTTCGATTGATATGTTGTTCAATTGACTTTATGGTCTCCAACAGCCCCCGTGAATATAAGTTTGTCAAAAGTCAATCAATGACTTCTCCAAAACACAGTAATTGTATAAAGTCTCAACCTGTTAGTAATAATTAAAACCTGGTGTTCAACGCGTAATTTCCTAGATAATTATTGTCAGATACGCTGGAAAATTGAATTTAAAAAGTTTATTTTCATTACAGAGTACATAAAGATGCAGGTACATTATTCAAATCAAATCAAACGAACACGGAAGTTATTAAATATAAGTCATCAAGTATAACTTTTTGTTTTGAGAGAAAAAGGCGGAAAAGACCCAACATATTGAATAAATAATCCAAATTCTGTAAAGTAACTCATGTTGTAGGATTGTCTAAATCAATAAAAAACATTGCATTCTAATAAAGGATACTTTTAATGTTTCAGTTGACTTTCCTTGAAATCAAGCTTATGTTTATGCTAAAGTCAACATTTATAATTTCAAAAGGACACTGTATTGAATTATTCATTGTAAGAATCGTTGAACTTTGAATCATTTCATATACAAATAAGTGTAACTAACCAACAAACTATAACATTTTACTATCTAACTTATATATATTAGTTGCGATTTAGTATGCTGCAAAAATGCATTAATTCAGAATGGAATTTAGAATAGAAGGAAAAGTTTTTTTTTTCTATATTGTTTGTTAATTCTCAAATAGTGGATTGTAAGTATTTTAGATTTAAAACTTAATTTTATATACTATTGAATGAAGTACGTATACTTTTAATATATTACAACCTCCATCATCCCAGTTTAAGATAAATTGTCGCTTGTTACACTGTAAATAGTAGTGTAAAATAGTCGCTGGTCACACTGTTAATTGCAGTGTAAAATAGTCATTGGTCAAACTGTAAAACGCAGTGCAAGATAGTCGTTGGTCACACTGTAAATAACGGAGTAAGATGGCCACTGGTTACAATGTAAATCGGAGAGAAAGGTAGTCGCTGGTCACACTGTAAATCGCAGAGGAAGATATTCACTGGTCACACAGTGAATTTCAGTGTAAGATAGTCGCTGGTTACACTGTAAATCTCAGTTTAATATATTCGCAGACCACACTATCAATCGTTCTGTTGAGTAGTTGTTGACTAAACTGTACATTGCAGGAAGACAGTCAATGGTCACATTAATATGAGGCAGGCATTACCTGTGAATGGGGACGAAGTTTGTTTAAATTATTTTTTTTTTGTAATTTAAATATTTGTTAAAAAAACGTAACGTTTCCGATTTTGGTTCTGTTGTTAGGGATTTTACTTGTGACGTTATTTAAGTTATGACGTCATGTTCAATGTAAACAAAGAAACGCAATGCATCAGGTAGGCCTAACGTTTATTCATACCAAAGACAAAGAATGATTAAAAATGAAATATTGGTATTGTTTTCCTTGAGTTCCTATATTTTACTAGACTAATCAAAGTCTCACGACAACAAGACCGGAAGAAGGAAGTACTTTTCTACTGTAATAGGGGACTTCGTCCCCATAATATGAGGCAGGCATTACCTGTGAATGGGGACGAAGTTTGTTTAAATTAATTTTTTTGTAACTTAAATATTTGTTAAAAAAAGAAACGGAAATACCGTAACGTTTCCGATTTTGGTTCTGTTGTAAGGGATTTTACTTGTGACGTTATCTAAGTTATGACGTCATGTTCAATGTAAACAAAGAAACGCAATGCATCAGGTAACGTTTATTCATATGGGGACGAAGTCCCCAATTACGGTAGAAAAATCAATAAAAACAAAATCAAAAAAAATCGGGAAAATTTCCCGAATTTTTCATTGTACTAATGTACTCAAAATCGTTAACTTTTTTTTCAGATCTACTTCCGTTTCCGGTCTTCTCCCGTTTCCTGTCTTGTTTGCATGAGACTTTGAATAAAATGTATATTTATCAACATATAGGAAGGAATTCAACACCTAATCATTTTTAATAATTGTTTGATATGAAAAAAACGTTACCTGGATAACAGCGTTTCTTTGTGTACATTGAATATGACGTCATAACTTAAATAACGTCACAACTAAATCCCTAACAACAGAACCATTATCGGAAAACGTTATGGCATTTCCGTTTCTTTTATCAACATTTTTTAATTCAAAAAAAAATACAGACTTCGTCCCCATTCACAGGTTATGCCTGCCTCATATTACCAAAGACAAAGAATGATTAAAAATGAAATATTGGTATTGAATGTGTTCCTTGAGTTCCTATATTTTACTAGACTTATCAAAGTCTCACGACAACAAGACCGGAAGAAGGAAGTAGAGTTATGTGTTCTGCGCAGATCCGGAAATTAAAAAACGCGACAAAAAAAAAATTGAACGATTTTGAGTTCATTAGTACAATGAAAAATTCGGGAAATTTTCCCGATTTTTATTTTTTTATTGAATTTTCCACTGTAATAGGGGACTTCGTCCCCATATAAATCGCTGTGTAAGACGCTCGCTTACCACACAGCTAATTACACTGTAGAGTAATCGCTGTTGATACTAATATGAGGCAGGCATAACCTGTGAATGGGGACGAAGTCTGTATGATTATTTTTTTAATCCAATCACGTTGATAAAAGAAACCGAAATACCGTACGTAACGTTCCCGATTTTGATTCTGTTGTTAGGGAATTAGCTGTGACGTTCTTTAAGTTATGACGTCATATTCGATGTAAACAAAAGAAACGCTTTCATCAGGTAACGTTTTTTCATATCAAACAGTTATTAGAATTGAATTTGTATTGAGATCCAATCTTATATTTTACTAGACTGATAAATATAAATTTTTTCAAAGTCTCATGCAAACAAGACAGATATCTGCGCAAAAGCGGAGAAAACCGGAACAGGAAGTAGATCTGAAAAAAAAAGTTAACGATTTTGAGTTCATTAGTAAAATGAAAAATTCGGGAAATTTTTCCCGATTTTTTTTTTTTTTTTTTTTTTATTGATTTTTCTACCGTAATTGGGGACTTCGTCCCCATAATATGAGGCAGGCATTACCTGCAAATGGGGACGAAGTCTGTATGAATTATTTTTTTGTAACTTAAATATTTGTTAAAAAAAAGAAACAGAAATACCGGAACGTTTCCGATTTTGGTTCTGTTGTTAGGGATTTTAGTTGTGACGTTATTTAAATTATGACGTCATATGCAATGTAAACAAAGAAACGCTATCATCAGGTAACGTTTTTTCATATCAAGGAATTATTAAAAATGAAATTGGTATTGCGCGTTCCTTCCTATTTTATACTAGACTGATAAATATATATTTTACTCAAAGTTTCATACAAACAAGACCGGAAAAAGGAAGTACATTGTACATTTCTGCGCAGGTCCGGGATTTCAAAACACGACAAAAAAAATTTGAACGATTTTGAGTTCATTAGTATACAATGAAAAATTCGGGAAATTTTCCCGAATTTTTTTTTTTTATTGAATTTTCTACTGTTATTGGGGACTTCGTCCCCATATAAATCGCAGTATACTAGTATATAATGGTACGCACTGAAACCCGGACCGGACCGGACCGGACTCCGGACCTGGACTTTGGTATGAAACCCGTACCCAGACCGGACACCGGACCCGGACTAAATGCCGGACCCGGACTGGGTAAGAATTATGAATTTTCTTAGAATTACCTTTTCTTTTTTTTTTTATTAAGGAGAAGGAAGATATTTTTTGGAGAACTGTAACACAATAAATGCATTATAATAATGATGAGATAAGTTAGCCTTGCAATGATTTTGTATCTTCAATTTACAGTTGTGCAACTACTTTTAAAAAAATCATACATACAGTATGAATGTTTACAAATGACTTTAGAAAACATGGAAATATTTTTTATAAATTATAGGGAGAATGTGGATTTTCTTAGAATTATTTTTTCCCTTTTTTGTTAAAACTATCAGAGACATAGAATACAATTGTATGTCTCTGAAACTATCCAGAAGGAAGTTAATTTTGGCAGAAATATACAAGATGCATTACATCTATAATAGTTATGAAAATGAATCAGACCTGTTTAAACGGACCCATATACTGATATATGGGTCATTTTAAAAAAATGTCGAATTTTCAGTACATCCATGCTAAATTTTTTATTTCTAATGGAAATTTCAGTTTTAATGGTTTAAATGAAAGCTTGTCGGCAATAATTCCGTTAGTCATGCTGGTAATCAAAGTAGGGAAGGACGGAATTATAAACAAATTTATTACATAAAAGTGTTATGACCAAAATGATATTTTGAAAACTGTTTTCACACGGAACACCGCTATTTTGACTTTGAACTATGAAATGATTTTAAAAATAATCTTATTTATAATCCCAGACATTTATTTGTTTCATAAATTTAGAAACAATAAAACATTTAAAAAACGACTATAGTTGGCAGGAGTCCTTTTGTGCCAGTTAATGTTTTTCAAGGGTATCATTTGCGCCATTTTTTCTTTTAAATATATCAATTGCGCCAATATTCGGAAATTACTTGTTACACATTTGTATCATACATAATAACGATTAACAAATATTTGATGATAGTGCGTTGGTTTCACCATCCGTATGTGCTGAAATCCCATCTACCGCAAGACGTACAGCTAATGGAGTAGAGGCATTCTACAATAATTACATTGAACTGTTTATGGATCTCATCCTTCAATATTTGTGAGGTTTTTTTTAACAAAACTAGAACACACCCGTATATCGCGGGTCCGTGGCTGAATTAAAGTATATAACTATGCGCAAGCCTTATTTTAGTTTTAGTATTGTCATCTGATAAAGTCATGCTGATTATAAGATACACAGTTTTCTTGCTTTCAAATCTTTCTGTTTGAACCCGTCAAACTGGAACTTATCAATTATTGATAATATTAATTATTAGGAAAACAAAAGGTCCTGGAATGGAGTATTTTTTAATCAACAGCATTGTCCTATATTAGTTATAAATATTGAATTCTTTGATTCGCTGTTTTACGTCATGCCCGCTAACAAATTGAAAACTGTACCTATACGCCTTATTTTAGTCCAGATTTTTAGTATTCGTATTGTTATCTTAGAAAGTCTAACTGATTAAATTACTACAATAGGTAACAATTTGACAGTTAAGTGTGTCAACCCTGTGATTATGACCCGTGTAATACTATATAGCATATTAATCCTGAATACACCGTTTGGTGGTGCGCCTGTCAGATGCGGAACGTACAGATAAGGTAATCGGTAACAGGTGAATATACTATTGGTATCGGTATCGGACTCGACCCGGAACTTCTTAATTATTGGCAATATAGATTACGTGGAAAACAAAAGGGCCTGGAGTGGTGTAATTTTTAATCTACACCTTTGTACTATATTAGTTATATATAAAGTTGAATTCTTTGATTCGTCGTTTTTACGTGATGACGGCTGACAAATTGGACCTCGTAATTTTAGTATTATAGATGGGCAAGCGACAAGCTACTACATAATATTATATTAAATTGCGAAATACTTGATAAAGGAATTTGAATGTTGAATAGTGGTAGCTATTCACTGAACCAAAACAACATCTAAGCCAATAAACATGAACCCAAAAATGTTCCGTCAACATACTTTACGACAATAAACAGTTTACACACAGTTAGTTATCGTAGTGTAATACACGCAGGTAAAGGAAACTTCAAGCTAGTCCGGGGTCATGTCAGGTCACAGGCCGGACTCACCTGTTCAAGATTGTGTATTACATGGTTAATTGCTGCTAAATAAAGTGTCTTTTATTGATCATTCCGATAACAATCAAATGATTAAAGAAATAGACAAATAAATGAAGAAAAAAGAAAAAGGAAAAATGGAAATACAATCTTTCAATTAAACACTTAATTCAGTATACGTATAATTCGTATACTCCCAGTCCGGGGTTATTTCAGGTCACGGTCCGGACTCGCCCAGTATTATTTCGTTGATTCTCGGATAAAAATCTTTTGTTTATTTGTCCGATGACAATTTGATAAGCAAAAAGTGATATGAATAAAAATGAAAAACAAATTTCCATCAAATAATGTGTGAAGTTTTATATCTCTGTCGATGTCTACTTTTAAAAAATACACCTAGTCCGGGGTTACTTCAGGTCACCATCCGGACTCGACTAGTACGACCAACATTTGATTATTTCGTTAAATCTCGGATAAATGTCTTTTACATTTCCTATGTATTACAGGTTTAATCAAATGTCCCGTCAATATACTTTACGACTAAGAAACAGTTTACATACAGTTAGTCGTCGTAATGAAATACACGCAGGTATAGTCTATTAGTAAACTTCAAACTAGTCCGGGGTAATGTCAGGTCAGAGTCCGGTCACACCTGTTCAAGATTGTGTATTACATGGTTGATCGCTGCTTAAGTGTCGTTTATTGATTTTTCCGATGACAATCGAATAATTAAAGAAATAGAGAAATGAATAAAGGAAAAGCAAAAAGCAAAAAAGGAAAAAAAATCTTTCAATTAAACAAATAATTTAGTATATTTATATGCAATCTGTATACTCCTGGTCCGGGGTGTCATCAGGTCACAGTCCGGACTCGCCTAATATTATTTTGTTGATTCTCGGGTAAACGTCTTTTATTAATGTTTCCGACGACAATCTAACAAGCAAAAAGTTGAATGATGAATAAAAATGAATAAGTTCGTCTCATCAAATAATTTGTCACGGAAGTTGTATATCTCTATATAACACAAATATAACACTCGTTTAATTTAAAACGTTATTGTTGAAGGCCGTACGGTGACCTATAGTTGTTAATGTCTGTGTCATTTTGGTCTTTTGTGGATAGTTGTTTCATTGGCAATCATACCACATCTCCTTTTTTATATTTCCTCATTTTTACGCATGTTGTGGCATTTAGGTACTCCGTAAACCCTCTTATGGCATTGCGAATCAAAATATAGCTTTAGAGTCAACAGTCAATTTTTTTTATATTTATTTCACTATTCACCGCTTCAATTTGAATAATGAAACATAAATTATTTCATTATTCATTATTGAATAATGAATAATGAACTATGAATAATGGACGTACTTCAGCGCGGTATCAATGCGATACTTTTAAAATATCATAGCGGTGTTTTTGTAATATCAATATTAGTACTTAATATTCTCAATTTCTCGATTTTGCTTTCTCGATTTTGTCGATTTCCTGATTTCGCGTTGGAAAAGTGAGAGGAGAAAACGCGAAAACACGAAAAGGGGAAATGGACGCATCCGGCCACCATATGTTATTATACATCAACGTGTAGATTAATCAATTAAGATTTACGGCGTAAAAAGTTTAAGTGGGGTTGACAACCGAGAAATCGAAATATCATGGACTAGCTCGCAACCGGGTGACATTCCAAAAATGCGAGTGAAGTACTAATATTATAAATAGGAATTTTGTTCTGACCCAAGTGCCTGATTAAAATTACAGATTTTACATGTCATAACGTGCACAAAAATGAGGGGTCAAAAAATATACGCATATGCTGAATTGGGTCTTGATTCTGAAGACGGTACCATAATATCATAAAGTCACTGTGCTTAAACGGCTGTGGATTACCACAGCCCAAGATGGAGCCGCCTTGCGTCGGTTAGAGACTTCTTTTCTATAGAATAACAATACCACGAATGCATCAATTAAACCACTGAATTGAAAAGTTGTATTAATCGTTTAGGGAAACTCCTAAATTTAACAGGTGACTAAATTCTACAAAATAAACGATCACAGCACGATTTGAAAAAACACTTAGGCTGTCCGTAACTTCAAAACAACTTGTGCGTAGCTTTTTTCATTATACCAATAGAGATGTCCGTAACTTTCAAAGATTCGACATACGTGGATGTAATGTTTAAACTTATGATAGAGATTGCATCGAATACATAATCAGAAATGAAGTAGATTTCTAGTATGATATAATTCATTGTATCAATGGTAGACAAAATTGGGAATAACATGAGAAAAATAACGATAAATCCGTAAAACTCGGGTCTGATTTTGTATAATGTCGGGGTATCCAAATCGCCCAGTTCGGAGGGTGGTTTCCGACCATTGCAGATAAACTATTGAAACATCATTGTTGATTTTTATTTTTGATCAAGTAGACTACACAAGTATTTTTTACACATACATGTGGCGTGTATACACTTACTGGGTTTCTGCCAGCAACGAAAAGGTAAGCGTGAATCCGGGATTTTGGAGGGGAACCCAACTTGCTCAGGCAGTGGATAGACTTTACGAGACTTCAGTGCACACACTTCTTTCCGTCTTTTAAAGCCAAAAAACTTTTCTCTCATCCCCACAAAAAAAAAAAATCCCATCAGAATTGACAGTAAAATAAAAGGGGGTTGGCAATCTGGGCACACTGCGGGGAAGTTGCACACGATATTGCGACACGCTGCTACGTCTGGGTGATTTGGGTACACCAACGTTAGCTACTGTATATGTTCTGAGTCTCTTTTCTCTTGGTTATTTTGACGCATATCGTTATATTGTATAAAAAATAACATGACAATTATCAAAGTCTAGCTTAAAACGAGTATATTCAAAAGACATTCATTTCCATTAACTTAAAAAAAATCACTTAACTTTTGAGTCCAATGACATTACCATTCGATTAGAACTTAGTGGCCTGTTGCATTCGATGCTTGAACTTTAAAGATTTGCAGTAACTGAGAAAAACTTAAAAATAAATAAACCTAGTTTTACAGCTAGCTGCATATTTCACTTGTATGCAAGTTGCATTAAATTTCATTAAATTGAACAAAACTAATGCTGAGTTCACACGTAATTTAAATTCGATTCGCATTACCTAATTGGAATTAGTTTAATTCGCATTCAAAACGTTTTACGTCCTAACGTCATTCTAATTCGAATTACAATGCGCGTCAAATTCGCTTTACTGTCCAAACGACGTTACCTTTAAGTTTGTATTATACAAAAGCGTATTTCTGAATCAATTCAAATTAAAAAAAGAAGAGTGTGTGAACGCGATTAGCGAATTCGATTCACATTCGATTCGAATTCAATTCGAATTAAATGTACGTGTGACTCTTCTTTTTAACTCGAGTTAACTAATTCGCATTATAAATACTTTTTTGTTAATCCGAATTAAAAGTTAACGTCGTAAGGACAGTAGAGCGAATTTGACGCGCATTCCAGTTCGAATTAGAATTGACGTTAGGACGTTAAACGTTTAGAATGCGAATTAAGCTAATTCGAATTAGTTAATGCGAATCGAATTCGAATTACGTATGAACTCAGCATCAGCATAAGACAACAGGGTAATTTAATAGTATAACAATCCCTGATAACATACAAAGAGAAAAAAATTAAAACATACCAGGAAACATATTCAAAAAACCATAACACTATAACTGACTGGTGGGATGTATCAATACCGAACCGCGTCAAAGAGTATTTATCAAAATACACATAAAAAATAAACAGAGGTGAAAGTAAACCGCAAACAGATAATTAAACTAAAACATTTTAAAAAGCCATGGTCCGACGCGAAAAACGTCGATAAGACATACATTAGTTAATAAAAGTTCAATCCATAACCATGCAACACATATACCCCAAAAAAGTCCTGTTGTTTTTTTTCTTAATTTTTTTTTCATTGATAAACTAGGCCAACCTAAACATCTTGTAAAAATTTTAAAAGATTTGAACCATAGGTTTAAAAGATTTGGTAACTCAAATATGTCATCTTTTACATACAAGAATCGGCCAAAATTGGAAGTTTCTGAAATATAGGTATAGGTATTCCATTCTCAATTTAATTATAGGGTTAAATATGTTAATTTTTAAAAAATTTAATCCTAAATTGACAATAGCATAGCTGATAATGATAGCCGAGGTGAATATTAGGTCACTGATACCCTTTCCTTGTAAGTTTTTTATTGCGGATTTAAAATTTTGCCCGAACTTTAATAGGGGTATCAGAATCAGACCTGAAATGTGAATGCTGTGTTTCTAGTATTTAAAGAAGAAAATTTATTTTTTTGAAAAAAAAATGTGTCGTTTAATTATTTTTTTTCAAACTAGGCATTCGGAGTGCTATACTAGTCGGTTGTTCTTGCAAAATCTTTTTAAAATTTAACCGTTAGATTTTTTGGTATTTAAGTTTAAAATATGCCCCACCCTCAAATTGGTTCATCAAATAAGAGCAAAATTTATTCAAAAAGTACATAATGGCCATATTTTTTTTCTTCTTTTGAACTAGGCCTTAGATATTTGGCATGTGGATGTATCATCACAGGGTTAATTGTCTTGCACCATGATGACCGTTTTGTGACCTTCAAATGTGACCTCAAGTTCAACTTTATGTTGTTTTTTTTCGTGAAAAAACACAACCATGTAGGCCATAGCTTCTTCACCTATTGACCTAGGCCTTACATCTTTGGCATGTGGATGTATCATCATGAGGTGGTGTGCCTTCTTAAAATTTAGACCTTTATGTGACCTTGAACTTTGACCTCGAGGACGATAATTGTGTTTTTTCGGTTAGAAACACTTGTAATGGCCATGACTTTTATGTAGTTATGAATTCATATTTATTTTTAAAAAATTACATTACACAAGCTTTAATCGACCATACAATAATATAGACACATTTTATGACATGTCAACCCATTCCATGCACACGGAATACATAATGGACATGTAGTCACATACAATTGTTCGAAAAAGGAATAGTTTCTATTGAAGCGCAGTATTAAATACTCAACAGACGGCATAGTGAAAACTTCCTAGGAATCAAAACGTAGGAGGAGTTATGCCAAATAACTATATACCAATAATGGGACGGACGGAAGGACAGACGGACAGGGGTGAAACAATACCCCTCCTTCCAAAAAAAGGATGTAACTGATTTTTGATTTGAGATACGATTTGTTGAAATTAAAAGCATGACACGCCAAAAATACATATGATACATAGGGAGAAGCTTTAAGGTTGGCAATTGCTTTACATGATCAAGATTTTCACTTTATTGGTCCACAGGTTCAAAAATGTACAATTCAAAATTTATGAACAAAACTATTCGTGCAAAGAACCACTGCTCATGAGAGATGAAATAGAGCTGACTGTGCAAAATCCTTATACATATACTGTGAAATCAAATTCGTTAAACATAGATCTTTTTCAGTATTTCTGCAGACTTTACTTTCCCTAAAATTATGGACGGAATAGAAGACACCCGTTTATTTTATACACCTGTCAGGATAAAGGTTGATAAAAAGATACTAGAAAGATGTAGTTTTTTTTTTTCAGATGAATGTGAGAATGCAAAAATATGTGTTGTGTTTTGTGGACTGAATCGGATGTTTTTTTCTTCTTTTTTTGTCTTTGTTCTGTGACATGTAAATAATGCACTGGTGGTTGATTATCAGTCTATGGAAGAAGCGTATCGATAAAAACTTTTCTTATATCACATAGCGATATTGTCTAATATCAATTGTAAATATGCAAACATTCCATGCGGAAAATGTTGTTTTCGGCAACGAAAAATTAAGAAAATACTAACTTTAAAACTTATTGTTCAAATATAAACAACAATTGAGTCTAAATATACATGCAGATGTTAGTTAGAAGCTAAAGTTTATGTACGTGTAAAATTTGAAGTGCTGTGTTTTTCTTATATACATAAATAAACAATGCGATACTTTTAAAATATCAATGCGATACTTTTAAAATATCATAGCGGTGTTTTTGTTATATCAATATTAGTACCGATTAGTATTAATATTAGACTGTTGTACCCATATTTTGACAATTTTACCTATTATGTCTGTTTTTTTTTTTTGTAAATATGACATAATTTGATGAGACTGTCATACACGTGAGCGGTGAAGTGCTATAAAACTAGGTTCAATCCACCATTTTCAAAATTTGAAAATGCCAGTACCGAGTAAGAAATAAGACAGTTGTTATCCATTCGTTTGGTGTGTTTTATCATTTGATTTTACCATTTGATAAGGGACTTTCTGATTTGAATTTTTCTCGGAGTTCAGTATTTTTTAAAAATTTTACTTCTTAGTAGTATTGTATGTAAATAAGCAGTTTTAAGACCATTGCTTAAATTCAAATTGTTTTTGGTAACATCTTACAAATTTCTCAATTGGTTTTGGAAGCAAATCTAATCAAATAAGAGTTTAATAAACAATGCCGTAATCAAATAATTAAATAGCTAAATATCAAAATGATTGACCTGTACTTTTGAATCTCCTTTTTTTAGCTCACCTGGCCCAAAGTGCCAAGTGAGCTTTTCTCATTACTTGGCGTCCGTCGTCCGTCGTCGTCCGTCGTCGTTAGCTTTTACCAAAATCTTCTCCTCTGAAACTACTGGGCCAATTTGAACCAAACTTGGCCACACTCATCATTGGGGTATCTTGTTTAAAAAATGTGTGGCGTGACCCGGCCAACCAACCAAGATGGCCGCCACGGCTAAAAATAGAACATAGGGGTAAAATGCAGTTTTTGGCTTATAACTCAAAAACCAAAGCATTTAGAGGAAATCTTACAGTGGTAAAAATGTTTATCAGGTCAAGATCTATCTGCCCTGAAATTTTCAGATGAATCGGTCAACCCGTTGTTTGGTTGCTGCCCCTGAATTGGTAATTTTGAGGAAATTTTGCAGTTTTTGGTTATTATCTTGAATATTATTATAGATAGAGATAAACTGTAAACAGCAATAATGTTCAGCAAAATTAGATTTACAAATAAGTAAACATGACCGAAATGGTCAGTTGACCCCTTTAGGAGTTATTGACCTTTTAAGTCAATTTTTAACCATTTTTCGTAAATCTAAGTAATCTTTCACAAAAATCTTCTCCTCTGAAACTACTGGGCCAAATTAATCCAAACTTGACCACAATCATCTTTTGGGTATTTAGTAGGAAAAATGTGTCCGATGACCTGGCCATCAAACCAAGATGGCCACCACGGCTAAAAATAGAACGGGGGTAAAATATAGATTTTGGCTTATAACTCTGAAACCAAAGCATTTAGAGCACATCTGACAGGAGTTAAATTGTTAATCAAGTCAATATTTTTCTGCCCTGAAATTTTTAGATGAATTGGACAACCGGTTGTTGGGTTGCTGCCCCTGAATTGGTATTGTTTGAAGAAATTTTGCCGTTTTTGGTAATTATCTTGAATACTATTATAGATAGAGATAAACTGTAAACAGCAATAATGTTCAGCAAAGTAAGATCTACAAATAAGTTTTCATGACCTAAATGGTCAATTGATCCCTTAATGAGTTATTGCCCTTTATAGTCAATTTTTAACAATTTTCATTAATTTGGTAAATTTATGTTAATTTTTACAAAATAATTTTCTCTGTTACTAATGGGCAAAGTTCATTATAGATATAATTGTGAAAAGCAAGAACGTTCAGTAATGTAAGAATTTCAAACACATCACCATCACCAAAATACAATTTTGTCATGAATCCATTTGTGTCCTTTGTTCAATATGCACATAGACAAAGGTGAGCGACACAGGCTCTTTAGAGCCTCTAGTTACAAATTAGACCGTTGGTTTTCCTGTTTCACGGTGGGTATGGTTGTCCTGCGAGAGAACGTTCTGTGCTGATGATTTGGTCCTGTCAGGTGCTGTTGGGTCCTGATTCTGTGCTGGTGGGTTTGTTTACATTGTATCAGAACGGCAATAAAACGACTGTTTTGTTGCTTAATTTTTCTCTGATGCGTCATAAGTACCATGCAAAGTATATTACAACAATATTATATTGCAAAAGTCGTGCAAGTTCGTTAATTGGAATTGTCCTGACGCTGTGCTGGTGATAAGAAAAACGGTCCTGGTTCTGTGCTCCTATGTCCTGGTTCTGTGTCTTTATATTTTAGTTAAAAGTGGCATATATTCAAGATCATTGATGCTGTACTGTTATTGACTAATTAACTGTTGTCTGCTTTCTTGAAATTGACATTGTTGTGAATCTGTTAACTGTTATTATGAGAGAAAAAATAACCCTTTTTTTTTTAAATTAACTGTAATCTTATTTATTGACCTGTTAATGGAACCCTTCTTGCCCCCTTTTAAGATTAGAAAATATGTTTACGATTTTTGGGATTACGATCATTTTGCAAGATCACAAAAATACGTTGTAATTTATACAATACTTATATAAAGTAGATGATGTGGTATGTTTGTTGTAAATGGACAAATTTCCATAAGAAACCAAAGGAAGTATGTGTTAACAACGATACGTCATCGTACGACCTTCAACAATAACCCATAAAATAAAAATGTAAAAGGTTTTGCATAAAAATGGAGAGCAAAAATATAGAACAAAGGACTTTCTGAGCGTTTGAATCATATGTCTTTAGCAGCTTAAAACACATTTGTTTGTGAACAATTTAGTGCTGACTATAAGAATGACAATAGTATTGCGGGTTTGTTTGTTTGGTTTTTTTTTTTTTTTTTTTTGGGGGGGGGGGGTAAGTTAATGCAAGCAAGATAACCAAAGATATTCCCTTTGTCTACACACTAATTGAAATCGGCTTTAATATTGCAAAAGTTCAAGCAATTAGGGCAAAACTTACCGAGTAAAAAAAATCAAAAGGCCAATGTCTATCTACCTTGCACATTTCAGAAAATTCAGATCAGATAACGAAACTGGGTTCAGCAACATTTATAAGCAATTTCAGATTTTGACCCTCACAGTGTCCATTCACCACAAATATTCTCGTTACAACGAATCATGTTAAATACAAAAATACCAGTTGCAGCCTTTTGTTTATCTATTAATATATGTATACGGATAAAGTTATGAAAGGCAGCAGGGTCACCAAGGTGAGGAGTCCATGTCATCTGAAATAAATGCTAAGCATAGATCTAGAAAGCGACAGATAATCATGACATTAAAAAAACTCTCTTCTTTTTGACTTTTTTCGAACAAATAGACACATAAAATGAATTATATAGTATTGTGGAATTTTTAACTTGTGTTCAATTCATTGGTTACACCTTTTACTAGGATAACAATCCTGTCAAGTATGAGCTGGGTAAAAAATTTCAGAAAAGAAGATGGAAATGTGAAAGTTTCCGTGCGTCAGGTGCAACAGCATACGAACAGCTAACATGCCTCGTCAGGGTGGAAGCTAAAAAGTCCACGAAAATTTAATTTAAAACCTTTATTCGTTCCAACAAAGTTATTGAGATTTTGTTGAGGATTTAACCATTTACGACAACAAGAATTTTTTCTTTAGAATTTACAGCTCTTCTATAAATATAATTATGCAAAGCAAACCATTGATCAAATTGCTTGCTATGATTGTTTGGATGTTTGTAAACGACAGGTAAGTAGTCTGTTTACTATATACTAGAATTTGTTTGGACAATAAACATTAACTTCAATTCCTGTCAGTTTGTATTTGTCCAATCAAATCCCAGTATGTATTGAAACTCCGTCTACCTATTGTTTGAAAACATCCAAGCACACATAGCAAGCAAGTCAATCAAAGTTTTTTTTGCATGCTTTTATAGAAGAGCTGTACTATATAATGCAAAGAAGCGTTTAAGTCTTTCGCCAAAAAATACTATCAATTTCTTTTTGTCCTATGTAAACTTCCATACAATTTCCTTCCATTCATGATCATTAAATTGAACTGTAAAACATTTCTTGGCACCTTCTTAATTCCTTAACAATAACTGTTGTGAGCACAAGATTCACTGCACACTTTTAAAGTTCTGCTTCATCAAACTTTAAAATGTGAACTTAAGTTTTGAACCTTTTGTAATCGACACGATTGGGATTTTTGTATATATGAGAACATGGTTTATCTATTAATCTATTAATTGAAAATGCGGCTTTAAACTACCTTTCAGTACCTGCGAACATTCGTTGTTCAATAATGTGTGTCTTTGTGTTATTATTTTATGTGATAAATTGTTGTGTTGGTACCACTGTAACAATGAAGAAGGAAATGAGGAGGATTGGTTGGGTGGAAGTGGGGAGGGGTATGCGGAGCGCTAACAAACATGTCTATGCGGCATGGGCTTTGATCATTGTTGAAGCATCAATGTAAGGGGCATTTAATATCTTAACAAAACTATTCTTATTTTAGATACTATATATTGTTATCTGATATTGGACGAAAGATGTTGCTCTTTTATGTAATTATGTAATACAAGTTACGATCATTTGAAAACACATATTAAACAGCCAAATGGATGCACAAGAGTTAAAATAGGAGTCATAGATCCTATTGACAACAATTATCTGCCCAATTTTATTGATATTGTAACATTTGTTTCAAATATGACCAACTTCTTATCCAAAATCACCAGCACCGTATCAGGACCCACCAACACAATGACAGGACCCACCAGCACAGTATCAGGACATGAATAAATGGAGAAAATGCTAAATTTTAATAAATTGCAATGTTTTTTCACAAAATAGTTTTGTCGTGTGGATTGCAGTATAGAAAGCGGACTCTATGAGCATTTTTGTTTTATTTTTTCAGTTCTAGATTTTCTGAAAATGAGCATTTTTGTGTTACGCTTACTGAAACAGTTTAGAGGGTCAACTTTTTAATGGTTTACATATGAACCCATAAGAAACAAAATTGAAAAGTCTCAACTGTTTTCTTCCATTTTTTATGAGTAAAAACGTCAAAAATCATCATTTTCGTCTTTGTTTACATTTTTTCATTGATCACCAGCACCCGTCAGGACCGAATCACCAGCACAGAACGTTCTCTCGCAGGACAACCATACCCACCGTGTGTTTGAATGGTTTAACACTAGCAATGTTCTTGTTCCTTTATAGCGTGGTGTTCGCTGTGAGCCAAGGCTCCGTGTTTAAGGACCTACTTTGATCTATAATCATGGTTTACTTTAAACAAATTATTACTTTGATGGAAAGTTGTCTCATTCGAACTCGTGCACCATCTTCTTATATCTATAAATCTTTAAAAATTCCCCTTATAGATAACTGCTTTCAAGTCCTCCAACTGAACGATGTAAATTTATGGATATAGAAAAGATATATACACATTTCTAACGTCAAAAGACATTTACATCTTATTTATTTGTGTTCTAAACATTTTATTTAGTACTCATTGAAGAAATGACAGGGGCGTAGCTAGAAAGAAACGATGTGGAATCAACTACCAAAAAAAAAAAAAATTCGGACCCTATGCAGAAAATTTTTTTTTTTTCGGTTTTCGGTCATAGGACGGTTACAAGAGGAGCTATATGTAGATAAAAATTTATGAATGTTAAACTATTAATAAATCTTCTGAATATAGTAATACATAAACAACACATATTTGTAATACAGAATTTACTCAAAATTGTCAAAAATCTGCTCTTCGGGTCTGGGCAGAAACAAACTTCTCTATTATTTTGTCAACATTCACACTGAAATCCCGATGAATATGCAGTAATGCTATGTAACTTTCGTTGTTCATTGTTGATCGTACATTTGTTTTCAATTACATACGTAGTACCGTGACTGATAGTTCTCAGGTCCATCATGGCATGGTAGCACTCGCGAGATGTTATAAACCAGCGTACGTGTTCGGCATCGAGCGACCTCCCAATTGAATTCGTCAAAATTACATGCTAGGTCAGTTTCGTATGTTTCAGACAATATTGAGATTTGTTCGTTTGTGATATTTCCTACAACACGATGAAGCAGATACAGCACAAAGAAGCGATTGTCTGATAACTTGACGCGACTCCACTCTCCAGTTGCCTTATCATATGGTCTATGAACACAAAAAATAATGAGACTTTCCAATACTGTTTTGGCGTGGTTGCAGGGTGATTGGCTCCGGTAGTCTGTCAACCACATCGCCTCGGCATATTTTCAACGATATCGAAGGGATCTGATAATTCTAATGCTGATTGGTACATCTCATTCCAAACTGACGAACTGTACACTGTAAAATGTGCTCCAAAACTACATATCTAAGACTGAGTATTACAAATTCAAAAGTAAAAATCTTGTAAAAGATACAAGTAACCTTCCGATTTTGTCATTATCTCCCAAAAAAAATTATTTTGAAACCAAATGTCGTTATCTAATGATATTTCATCAATTAAAAAAAGTGACAACATAAGTGTTTCCTTTAACATTCAATTTATAAATTTTTATTTTGCCATTTCTTTTTTTGCATGCCGAATCAATGTGCACGCAACTTCGGAGCTACGATCTTTTTCTGAATGAACAGCTTCATCAACATTCATTTCTAACTAGGTTGTCAAACTAATGTCCGGGATAGACGGAAAAGACACCAACAGTCTCCGATTCCGATTGACCAACTAATCTCTCTCTCTTCTGCTTTTTTTTTTTTTCGTGCCTCCGGGTAGCTACGCCTCTGAATGAATTTATAACAAGCGATACGGATTGTTATTTTGCACTAAGAAAAGTTCGCGTATTTATACGATCGGTTACTAGCCAAAAACAAAAGTCAAATCTCTGTGGCAACAATACATCGGAATACCCTCACGGTCATCGCGATGTAAAAGAGCGTCCACGCGGCGAGCTGATTATGTTCATAGAGATATCGATTTACCAACGGGGAAAAGTCTTTGATATCCAAAAAGAACTGTGTTCCTTCTCAATATCTTTTTCTATGTTAATAATAAATACATTTTCTGTTTGACAAGATTGTTGATTTTCGTTGTATCTGAAGTTGTCCAATTTATAGTCTGAGGCTACTCAGTTGGTATCTTCAAAGAGCGGGACATCAGCATTTGTACATTTTAATTTGTTTGGATTATTGATTTTACCATTTGAATATTCATTGTAATTTGGAGCTGTATTGGATTGGATTGTTTGAATGAATGTTTCTTTTAAGTAATGATATATTTTGTCTATTTCGATATTACCAAGGTGGGTAGACTATAGCAGTGTGACCAGTAAATTATAATCTAATAGGTCGGTAGACGTATTTGCAACCGCTTTTAAATTCCGCCATTGCATCATCACTTCAGATAGAATTATAAAAAAGAAGATGTGGTAAGATTGCCAATGAGACAACTGTCCACAAGAGACCAAATTAACGCAGGCATTAACAACTATAGGTCGCCGTACGTCCTTCAACAATGAGCAAAGCCCATACCGCATAGTCAGCTATAAAAGGCCCCGATAAGACAATGTAAAACAATTCAAACGAGAAAATAACGGTCTTATTTATATAAAAGAAAAATGAACGAAAAACAAATATGTAACACATAAACAAACGACAACCACTGAATTACAGGCTCCTGACTTGGGACAGGCACATACATAAATAATGTGGCGGGGTTAAACATGTTAGTTAGTCGGTTAAACCATGTGATTGAAAACAATAGACTGAACAGGTTGTTAACACTTTCAACTATCAATAGGGTCAAGCAACATTTTCGGAATGATAAGTTCATGTAAGCGTTAATTGTGTTACAGTTACGAAATTTTAGTGATGTTTATTCTAAAACATTGAACCGGTCATGATCTAAGTTTGTGAATTATGTTTGCAGTTTTCTTGACATGCATTGTGACGTGTCATCGTATTAATTCTATATTAGAAAACTATAGCAGTTATATTAGAAAAGTATCGCATTCATAAATTTTTGATATTAAAAAATCATCGCTATGATATAAGACAAATATCGCATTGATATTTTAAAATAAAGCAGTATCGTTGACTTATTATATATAGGTGATTTTGGCGTAGCAAACAATTGAATTCATCTCAATTGCATTCCACTGAATTTGCTACATGATATTTATAGAATGTGTACATCTACAAATGATAAATCGTGCATTTATGTTTCATTTATTCAATAATTCAATTTTCTCGTTTAAATACACCTTGCTTGTTATTACATAAAATTACTCATGAAAATTATACACCAGACGTATGTCGTGTTAAATGTCACCCTGTTTTAAGAAAAGAGTCATTACTTTATACCGAGAAATCTGCCTTTCTTCGTACAAATGCTAACATTCGTCTGAAATTTCCCACAATGCAACTCGTTGATATAAGACAATATCGCTCGTTGATATAAGAAAAGCTTTTATCGAATCGCTTCTTCCATAGACTGATTATCCTTCTCGGTATCTTCAAACTTTTAACATGAATATAAATATATATGCACTTTAAAAAAATATGCCAGAAATTTTAAAATTATAAATTATTCATAACCTATTTAACATTACTACTTGTATTACTAAGCCCATAGTGTAGTTCATTAAAAACTATATGTATGGTTTTAAATAAAAAGTATTGTGGAGTCAATTCAGTTTTGATTTGAATCAATTTGGTACGAAGATCTACGAACAGAAGCATTGTATAATTGTTCATGGTTTATTTATTTATTTGGTTAAAATTTTATTGTCAGAGGGAGCTACCATTTGAGAGGGAGGCTTGGAATACATTTGAAAAAAGGCAAGACAGGATTTTGAGCAAACAAAGGCAGGAACAGTAATTTGGCATAACAAGCAGATTACAATTTATGTAAACAATTTTAGGATAAACTAATGAAAATTGCAAGTCCCTAAAGAATGAAAAATAAAAATGCAGGACAATGATTTCAGATAAGAGAGGGTAGGAGGGGTCTGATCCAGAAATCCAGGGCTTAAAAACACGAAATCCCGAGTTTAAATAAATTTAAATCCCGACATCATGAAATTCGAAAAAAGAATTCCCGGATCCCGAAATCCTGTGCTTAAAAAAAAAATCCCGGTCCAATCCTCCTTCCCTAAATGATTACAACTATAAAAAATGCAGGACAACATTTTGAATTCTAGCCCTCCCCCTCCCTCCCCCCCCCCCCCCCCCCCATAAAATCAAATGGTAGCATCCTAAGACTTTAGACTTTTTGTACTTTATTTCATTTTATGTAAGACCTAGGCATTGGCAAGTAAAAAACAAAACTGAACAGTTACGGTCCTTTGACCTTTCTGTTTCCCTCCTTTTCTAACGTCCTGGTTTTTTGTTTTTTGGTAAATTTATTTCACTCTAAAATTTCCCTTTTATGTCTTGTTTTTTTTTACCTATGTTACCTGCAAAATGAATGCGCGCAAATCTAATGCACAAATTGTATAGCAAATGAAAAATACTAAAATTTAGTCAAAATTCAAATTATCAAACAATGTTAGGATCTGTTTGGTTATGGACACGTCACAGTATGTGCATGTACGTACATATACACGCATACTGATTTTAAATCCGTAGAAAGACATCCTCATTTTGATTTTGTAGCAAATGATGTACTTATTTACATTGGTATTTTTAACGCGTAGACATACATTCTCATTTGATTTTTGTGATACATAATGTATTTTTAATCACTGTTCATTTTATTTATACTGGCTGTCATCTCTTAGGAACGATTAATCAGCATGTATTCATGTGTGTTTGTGTTATGTTATATAACTTTTGATAAACTTCTTTGTACCATTGTAATTTTATGGTGTTTGAGAAATAAAGAATCTTGAATCTTGTATCGTTTACTTCTTTATAACTAATATATTTTCTATCAACGCTCTAACATCGCGAGTGTCTCTGTGAACAGGTAATGTAATTACTTCCTTTTAACCAATGTATTGTGTTTCAACGCTCTAACATCGCGAGTGTCTCTGTGAACAGGTAATGTAATTACTTCCTTATAACCAATGTATTGTCTTTCAACGCTCTAATATCCCGAGTGTCTCTGTGAACAGGTAATGTGATTACTTCCTTATAACCAATGTATTGTCTGTCATCGCTCTAACATCGCGAGTGTCTCTGTGAACAGGTAATGTAATTACTTCCTTATAACAAATGTATTGTCTTTCATCGCTCTAACATCGCGAGTGTCTCTGTGAACAGGTAATGTAATTAGTTCCTTATAACCAATGTATTGTCTTTCATCGCTCTAACATCGCGAGTGTCTCTGTGAACAGGTAATGTAATAACTTCCTTTTAACCGATGTATTGTCTTTCATCGCTCTAACATCGCGATTGTCTCTGTGAACAGGTAATGTAATTACTTCCTTATAACCAATGTATTGTCTTTCATCGCTCTAACATAGCGAGTGTCTCTGTGAACAGGTAATGTCATTACATCCTTATAACCGATGTATTGTCTTTCATCGCTCTAACATTGCGAGTGTCTCTGTGAACAGGTAATGTAATTACTTCCTTATAAACAATGTATTGTCTTTCAACGCTCTAATATTGCGAGTGTCTCTGTGAACAGGTAAAGTAATTAGTTCCTTATAACCAATGTATTGTCTTTCAACGCTCTAACATCGCGAGTGTCTCTGTGAACAGATAATGTAATTACTTCCTTATAACCAATGTATTGTCTTTCATCGCTCTAACATCCCGAGTGTCTCTGTGAACAGGTAATGTAATTACTTCCTTATAACCAATGTATTGTCTTTCAACGCTCTAACATCGCGTGTGTCTCTGTGAACAGGTAATGTAAATACTTCCTTGTAACCAATGTATTGTCTTTCATCGCTCTAACATCCCGAGTGTCTCTGTGAACAGGTAATGTGATTACTTCCTTATAACCAATGTATTGTCTGTCATCGCTCTAACATCGCGAGTGTCTCTGTGAACAGGTAATGTTATTACTTCCTTTTAACCGATGTATTGTCTTTCATCGCTCTAACATCGCGAGTGTCTCTGTGAACAGGTAATGTAATTACTTCCTTATAACCAATGTATTGTCTTTCATCGCTCTAACATCGCGAGTGTCTCTGTGAACAGGTAATGTAATTAGTTCCTTATAACCAATGTATTGTCTTTCATCGCTCTAACATCGCGAGTGTCTCTGTGAACAGGTAATGTTATTACTTCCTTTTAACCGATGTATTGTCTTTCATCGCTCTAACATCGCGATTGTCTCTGTGAACAGGTAATGTAATTACTTCCTTATAACCAATGTATTGTCTTTCATTGCTCTAACATAGCGAGTGTCTCTGTGAACAGGTAATGTAATTACATCCTTATAACCGATGTATTGTCTTTCATCGCTGTAACATTGCGAGTGTCTCTGTGAACAGGTAATGTAATTAGTTCCTTATAACCAATGTATTGTCTTTCATCGCTCTAACATCGCGAGTGTCTCTGTGAACAGGTAATGTAATTACTTCCTTTTAACCGATGTATTGTCTTTCATCGCTCTAACATCGCGATTGTCTCTGTGAACAGGTAATGTAATTACTTCCTTATAACCAATGTATTGTCTTTCATTGCTCTAACATAGCGAGTGTCTCTGTGAACAGGTAATGTAATTACATCCTTATAACCAATGTATTGTCTTTCATCGCTCTAACATTGCGAGTGTCTCTGTGAACAGGTAATGTAATCACTTCCTTATAAACAATGTATTGTCTTTCAACGCTCTAATATTGCGAGTGTCTCTGTGAACAGGTAATGTAACTACTTCCATTTAACCAATGTATTGTCTTTAATCGCTCTAACATCGCGAGTGTTTCTGTGAACAGGTAATGTTATTACTTCCTTATAACCAATGTATTGTCTTTCGTCGCTCTAACATCGCGAGTGTCTCTGTGAACAGGTAATGTTAAATTACTTCCTTATAACCAATGTAATTGTCTTTCATCGCTCTAACATCCCGAGTGTCTCTGTGAACAGGTAATGTAATTACTTCCTTATAAACAATGTATTGTCTTTGATCGCTCTAACATCGCGAGTGTCTCTGTGAACAGGTAATGTAACTACTTCCATTTAACCAATGTATTGTCTTTAATCGCTCTAACAACGCGAGTGTTTCTGTGAACAGGTAATGTTATTACTTCCTTATAACCAATGTATTGTCTTTCGTCGCTCTAACATCGCGAGTGTCTCTGTGAACAGGTAATGTTAAATTACTTCCTTATAACCAATGTAATTGTCTTTCATCGCTCTAACATCCCGAGTGTCTCTGTGAACAGGTAATGTAATTACTTCCTTATAAACAATGTATTGTCTTTCATCGCTCTAACATCGCGAGTGTCTCTGTGAACAGGTAATGTAATTACATATTCTTTAAATACTGATAATCGTAACTATAATTCCGACGATCCCAATATGGCGACGGCAGAAATAGGTAAAATGTTTTCAGTCATTTTTCTCAAATGGTAGCCTGTTGTTGTCAAGCGTAACTCAGCTGCAATGTTTTTCTTCACCATTACCATCATATTTGAATCGTAACGGTGCACTTTAATTGTCTCAGCACATAGAAAATTGCCGTCGAAAATTTGGATTGATAATCGTAATTCGAAAAAGTATAATCACGAACATCTTATGACATTTCTTTGTTTGCATATATGATTAATAGTTCTAATGTTAACAGCTACATACTACTAGTAGTATATCATAAAATCCGAAAAGGAGGGGGCAAGCTTCGGGAAATTTGAAAATAGGGAAACACGAACTATGTTAAAATACAGAAAACTCCAGGAACTTGGAATGTCCAAAAATATGAGAATGATAGAAGAGACAACTTAAAAGGAAGTTATGAGATATGGCAGTAATTCATTTGTAATTGTCGAGCGAAACGCGCGTCAGATTAATGATTAATTATAAAAAAGAAGATGTTATATGATTGCCAATGAGACAACTCTCCACCAAATGACACATAAATTAACAACAATAAGTCACCATACGACCTTTAACAATGAGCGAAGCCTTTACCGCATAGTCAGCTATAAAAGGCCCCGAAATGACACATGTTAAATAATTTCAAGACTGTTGAAATGGAAAATTTTGTTCATTTCGCGATGGATTTTTAGTATAAACGTTTAGTAAATAGCACCCCTCCCCCATTTCCTTTTTTTATATATATATCTGAAACCGGGCCATCCGTGAATATAAACAATAGGGGACCCAATACTGACAGCGATATTATGATAAATGAGGCTTGTAAAGGGCGCGGGAAGAGGGTGGTGTCACTTCTTGCGTGCAACTGGAATTTAAAAAAAAAACATCCCCATTCATATACTGCCGAAGACCAAAAATCTAATCCATGTCATGACTTATAAATTTATAAAGGAAGTAACCCACAGCCACCCCCTTGGTATATTTGCCCCTTTTTCACATCGCGATGACCGTGAGGGCATTGTGGTGTTTTGTTGCGAGAGATATTTTTATTACGCAACTTTCGTGTTTGACTGTTTTGTTACATAAATATATAAATAAAAATCATTAATATCTATGAACACGTACAGAAACATGGGTTTACTAGAGATAAAGGATACTACAGGTACAGTTGAGTCTGTCTCATATCTTGACATCTAGAAATTGACAATGAGGGTCGGTTGAAAACAAATGTTTACGACAAAAGAGATGATTTCAGCTTCCAAATTGTGAACTTTTCATTTCTATAAAGAAACATTCCAGCAGCAACTGCATACGGAGAATATATATCCCAATTGATACGATATTCCTATCATAATTTCCTTCATAGAGGGTTGCTGCTCACAAGGAAGCTACAACACCAAGAGTTCCAAATGATGAAGTTGAAATCATTCCTTCGTAAATTTTCCGGACGCCATCACGAGTTGGTTGACTATTATGGAATAACCGTTTCACAGATGATATTGGATATGTTCCTTATGTCGTAACTACAATACCCGTCCCTTGTCACGAATGTGACTTACCGAATTAGACTATTTCCCCGGACTTATAATAACATAAGTAACACGACGGGTGCCACATGTGGAGCAGGATTTTCTTACCCTTCCGAAGTACCTTAGATAGCCCCCGGTTTTTGGTGGGGTTCGTTTTGATTAGTCTTTAGTTTTCTATAATGTGTCTTGTGTACTAGTATTTTTCTGTTTGTCTTTTTATTTTTTTTAGCCATGGCGTTGTCAGTTTGTTTTCAATCAATGACTTTGACTGTCCCTCTAGTATCTTTCGTCCCTCTTTTATCAATATATATTGGGTCTTGTGTACTATTATTTGTCTGTTTGTCTTTTTATTTTTTTTAGCCATGGCGTTTTCAGTTTATTTTCAATGTATGAGTTCAACTGTCCCTCCAGTATCTATCGTCCCTCTTTTATCAATATAGTAGAATAGAATGATATATAAATGGACGAAAATTATATATACATATATAACTGTAATATGCAAAAAAAAATAATATGATATTTAACTGCATGAGACTACTATAACAGTCTCAGTATATAACAACAAACTACAGTATACTAATTGTATCACAACAATATAATAATTTATACGGTGATGTTGAATTCCCTGTCATTTATTTATCATCCAGGCACGAACTTGTGTAAGATTTTTTTTATATCTGTACATTTACTACACTTCCTGGTATAAAGATGTGACTTTTTCTGAGACAAATGCTTGTGACCATCCACAAGAACTTGCGGTCATCCGATGTTCAGTTCTTCGGTACTCTGATTATTGATTATGTTGATTGGATATATGTGATAAGCATATGGCATATTAAAATGTGGTATACTGGACTTTCATTTATAGGAGCAATGCATTAAAAGGATTGCACTTTTGGGGAAAGGGATATTGACATCCCCCTTACCCCTCTCGCGCATACAGCATGAAAATTTGAAAGAATTTAAAATATCTATTTACCACAATAATTGACTCGACAGCTGCTTCATTTTTCGTATTTTTAACAGGTGCATGTACACATTAAAAGGTTAAGCATGTTGTTGTCAGTTATAAATCGAGATAGTTAAGTAAATTTGTCCTAGATATTATTAACCTGTATAAATTGCTTCATTTATTTTTATTTTGCGTTAAAGTCGTCGTTTTACTGGTAATTGCCGTTTTAACATACAGAATATCATTGAAAAGCTGGAAGACATATTTATTATTTTTCAGTTACTTTAATCCGATAAAGAAATTACGATTATCAAGAAAAATGCCATCGAATTACGAGGATCAACCCGAATTTTTCGACGGCAATTTTCTAAGCGCTTAGACAATTATGGTGCACCGTTACGATTCAAATATGATGGTAATGGTGTAGAAAAAGCTTGTAGCTGAGTAATTCTTGACAACAACCGGCTACATTTGAGAAGAGTTATTGAAAATATTTTACCTATTTCTGCCGTCGCCATATTGGGATTGTCATAATTATAATTACGATTATCAGTTTAACACCAGTGTTTAATGTAAAGTTGACATATCCTTCGAACGCACCAATCATTCTCATTCAGTCTTTGCAAAGGTGGCCTTCTTAAATAATTTTTTTTGCTTGTCAAACTTTTAGGACTAAAACATTTATGCCTAATTATATTTAGCTACACTACTCTATATACTGTAAGATGTCAAAATGCCAGGTAAATACATGTGATCTTAAGATACATTGCCATACACGGTTACGTCAGACCAGTTCCTGGGTATTATTGAGTTACTCGCAGTCTCTTTATTTGCTTTATAATTTAAAGAATCTATACCCAATGATCTTTATACTTTTTTAGTGAGAGAAATGTTTCAAACGAACTTAGAGCTCCAAATATTCTAATTAAGATTTCATATTTTAGGTCCGAGTCTGAGTGTTAGTTGAAAAGAATTTCTACACACTTTCTAACAGCTACATATTTTTCTAATAAGATTTACATGAAGGTCTGGTGGAAGACATTTTTTTCCAGCTCACTGACTGTCACAAGTATTTTATTATAGGTTAATGTCGAATAGACTGAGATTTTTTCCAACGGACTATAAACTGCTTCAAATATATATTGCATTGAAGGTTTATAGATCAAATTTCTTCCGACTTACTAACTGCCACAAATATTAGATTTTTAGTCAAATTTTATGGAATTATACCCGTTTTGGTGGACGGACACGTTTCTGAGTCTTACACATATTTGTATACTGGTAATTAATTTTATATTTTCAGAAAGATATGAAACATCTACCACAACTAGATGTAAACACGGGCAAAGTACAACCTCGCCGCTTTTACCATTACAGAATATTAGTTTTGTGTATGTTCTGTACTATTGTATATGCATACCTATATATCAGTATTACATACAGAAAGAAAACAATTTCCATGATAATGGATAACACACTAAGTGATCTGCAGTACTTACAAAGTAACTTGGTAAAATTATTGAGACCTATCAACACAAAACTAAATCGAAGTACCACAAATACCGATAGCTATGAAATTGTTAGGAAAAAAACAAAGATTGATGGAAATTCTAAACAGTTGTTAGTGCTTTTTACTACATTTACAACGAAATCTGAAAAGTACATTTGCAGAAACAACACTTTAAATAATTGGAATTCATTTGGAACTGGTGTTAAACCAGTGTTTTTCTCTGACGATCAACATCTTTATAAAGGAATTAAAGAAAAAGGTTGGGATGTCATCCCACCCACAAAAACCGCCATAGGAGTTCCAATATTGAAATATATGTATTTGAAGGTAATGAAGAAGTATTCAGCTCATTTTTATGCTTATGTTAATGGGGACATTCTATTTACACAAAATCTAAACGATACTCTTCAATTTATTTTAAATTCAAACGTCAACCACAGTGAGCCTATGTTGATCGTGGGTCAGCGAACAAACGTGAAGGAAGTGACTGCTGAACAAGCATCTACATTTGAAAATATAACAAAAGCTTCAAAAAAAGGAAAACTTTTTACAACCTGGGGGGCGGATTATTTTATAACGAATGACGTCTATCCGTGGAAGGATTGCCCGGAAGTTGTGATTGGTAGAAGAGCATACGATAACTGGCTCATACTGAATGCTAGAAAACGAAACCACACTACAATCGATGCTACTAAAACGTTATTAGCTTTACACCAAACGACTAAATCGGGAAATAAGGAAGGACATACGCACTTAAATGGTAATTTCAATGCCCAATTACTGAGTAAACTTTACAAGCGAATCAATTATGCAGCTGGACTGACAAGTTGTACTTCTTATATTACTACGCGCAATGAAACATCGAAGGAAGTACAGTTACTACAAAGAA
Source organism: Mytilus galloprovincialis (assembly GCF_965363235.1). NCBI lineage: Eukaryota > Metazoa > Mollusca > Bivalvia > Mytilida > Mytilidae > Mytilus > Mytilus galloprovincialis. Next base: position 78,729,827 of record NC_134843.1, read on the forward strand.
AAATAGGAAAAGCATGTTTCCCTATTTAAATACTATCTGTCACGAAGTTCTAGATGGACATATTTTACACCATGCTAGCCTGCGCTATGAATGTAAAACAGGAGGAACCAAGTATGTTTTAAACGGTGGTCGCAAAGGATAAATATGTATACAGAAGATCTCAAATAAAATAAAAAATCTCTAAATTACACGAGAGTCACACGACGAAAAATGAAGGAGTAGGGCAAATAATGAGCTTATTTGCCAAAAAATTAGTGCTTTTAAAGTTATCATACATATTCTGAAATTATTTTTTTTCCTGTCCACCAAGATTGAATAAATTAATGGTCAATAATTATTTTAGCTGCTTAAAATTATCTCCATTGAGTTTTCCTAGATGTCTTTCCTCCTTCAGCACACATGACTTATAACAATAGCGACGTCATGGAGGGTGTCTTGAAGTAAAGCAGGAGCTTCTCATTCTTCCAGAACACCTGTCATTCTGGTGTTCACCTCCAGCTTTTTGGTGTTCCAGCTGTTCGTTGATGTGTGTATATTTTAGGTTTTTTGTGTTATATGTTGGTTGTCTGTGTCGGTCTTTTTAGTGCTCTCATTTTTGTTTTTTTGTCTGTTGTCATTTTGTATATAAAAAGGATGTGTCAATGAGAACATTCTCTATCCAAGTCATAATCAGGTTGGGAACAATATTCCTTAACTTTAATATACGTTTGTATCTTCTTTATTATTAAAAAAAAAAAGTGGACCCTTTTTTTGTTTTTTTAGAAATATTGGTTTAGATATGATTCCCCCCCCCCCCCCTTTTTTAAGTTAAAATTTATTTATTAGTTTTTCTTCATTCTTTTCTTCAACAGTAAAATGACCCCTTGTCTGAGAGACAAATCCTCATTTAAGGGATTATTCATTTGAAGGGTTGTTCCCAACCTTATAATGTATTGAAAGTTAATACAATTAAAGGCATAAGGACGGCCCTCAACACAGACAACAAGATATAAAGGACCCCAAAATGACTAGACAGTCAAACGACAACTACAGAACAACAGGCTCAGGGTAGGGAAATAAATAAGCAGCGGGTATGGATAGTTTTGCACCGGCAAACAATATTGCAGTTGAAAGCAACACTTCTCCAATCTGCATACTTTATTTCAACAACGAAAATCAGCATGATTTTGCAGGGAAATGTAAGTATCCCAGGCATAGATTACCTTAGACGTATTTGGCACAACTTTTTGGAATTTTGGATCCTCAATGCTCTTCAACTTTGTACTTGTTTGGCTTTATAAATATTTTGATATGAGCGTCACTGATGAGTCTTATGTAGACGAAACGCGCGTCTGGCGTACTAAATTATAATCCTAGTACCTTTGATAACTATTTACACCACTGGGTCGATGCCACTGCTGGTGGACGTTTCGTCCCCGAGGGTATCACCAGCCCAGTAGTCAACACTTCGGTGTTGACATGAATATCAATAATGTGGTCATTTTAATAAATTTCCTGTTACAAAACTTTGAATTTTACGAAAAATTAAGGATTTTCTTATTCCAGGCATAGATTACCTTAGCCGTATTTGGCACAACGTTTTGGAACTTTGGATCCTCAATACTCTTCAACTTTGTACTTGTTTCGCTTTATAAATATTTTGATATGAGCGTCACTGATGAGTCTTATGTAGACGAAACGCGCGTCTGGCGTACTGAATTATAATCCTGGTACCTTTGATAACTATTTACACCACTGGGTCGATGCCACTGCTGGTGGACGTTTCGTCCCCGAGAGTATCGCCAGCCCAGTAGTCAACACTTCGGTGTTGACATGAATATCAATAATGTGGTCATTTAAATAAATTTCCTGTTACAAAACTTTGAATTTTACGTAAAATTAAGGATTTTCTTATCCCAGGCATAGATTACCTTAGCCGTATTTGGCACAACTTTTTGGAATTTTGAATCCTCAATGCTCTTCAACTTTGTACTTGTTTGGCTTTATTAATATTTTGATATGAGCGTCACTGATGAGTCTTATGTAGACGAAACGCGCGTCTGGCGTCTTTATAGGCCTACATGTACAAAAATAAACGGCGCGGGAAAAGGACACGCTTACTTTTCCGGATGCGGTAGCGGGATATAAAAAAAATCCGTTTTTAAAAAAATATGTAGTACGGGCGGATTTGTCGAACAAGGGATTAAATTGGTGTGGTTTAAAGTATGTTTATCTCTCTTTAAAACAGGACATTTGTATCAATCTTGGTCATTCCTTTTGATAAATTAATAATAGGTACTACTTTTGTTAAGTGTTGAAATGTCAAACGTGTTTATACTAATGCAGGAAGAAAGTGACAAATCTTTGGGATTTTCAAGTATCAACATCTCATTTCCACCACCCCTAGGGTAGGACGAGCCACGTCTTTGATACCGACTTGAGTGCTAATAAAATTGATGTTAATAATTTAGAAATAGATTTTGTCGAACGCTTGGAAGACTTACAATACTATCAGATTATTACATGGCATTTTTCATATCGCATGTATTATCAGCCCTAGGTTCAATATCAGCCCAAGAGCCGCATGGCTCGAGGGCTTATAATACATGCGATATGGAAAATGACATGTTGTGATCTTTTTATCATATGCTTCAACAATGGAGACAAATAACAGATTCATATATTGATCCTTTTAACTGGTTCCCAAATAGAAGTTCAAAGAGTGAAAAGTTCACGGACATCGGACCCCAAATTTAATACATTCGATATGAAATCTTTCTACCAACAGAGAATTTTCTTTTTAATATGGACGAATCGACAAAAAAATTCAACAATATAAATTATGAAGACTGTTAGGTGCAATAGTTTAATTTTTTATTATGTCCCTTCCAAATTGATTTGAAAATTAGCTATTTTCAAAAAATCTGGTATTATTTTTCAAAATGGCGACCACATTGGCAGCGTGGGCCGACTTGGTAAAAATATATTTTGTAAGATTGTTACAATTAAAATCGAATAACTTTGAATGCTCGTGTTTTAAGTCATTGTCTTACCCTAAAGCAGCCTCTAGAATTAAACATTTGTTCCGTTAGGTATAGCTGATACATGCTGTTTTTGTTTTTGTTTATATTATTTTGAAAAAAAATGGCGACCAAATAATTTTGAAACGTAGACGATGTTCGACACTTATTTTTTCCATGCAAATAATTCAATTTAATTTCACTGTTTATATTGCAATTAAATATGACACGTTATTGTAACTATAATGATGGCCAAAGACATAGGTAGATTAAGGAGATATTTTAGTCATAACATCTAAACATCGACGTGATCAAAGAAAACAAATATGGCACCTGATCACGATGTTAGTTTTGACAATTATACCTATGTAGATTAATTAGTGGTGTCCGATTCTCAATGAAATTCATTACGATATTATTTTATATTCATAAAAGAAGACCTCGAATGGATATTATAATTAACCGAGGTGAAATAACTATATTTTTCATTTTTCTTTAAATCATTCATAGTGGAACCAGTAAATTTTACATCCTAATTAAACCAGTAATATGCAGATTTATCGAACGTAATTATGACTGGAATAGTTGCATATGATAATTTGTTTGTTTTTGTTTTTTATTTTTTATTATTATTTTACACAATATACTTTTCAGTATCTAAATAATTGTTTTGTACACTATTTTGTAATGTTTTTTACTGAAAACGTAGCATTGATGTGTATTTTCCGGAATTTGCCGAGTATCACCGGAATGCCATGCGATAACGTTACGGAAAGGCATGTGATAACAATCGAAGCATGTGATAAACATTTCATATCAGCCCGCTAAGCATCAATTCGAAAAATATGGAATTTACGTAAATTTAATGCTATTATCATACAGTAAAAATCATATGTTATTTAGTCTAAGTATATGATAAAGTCATTTATTACATTGGTTGCAATAAATTACATTGATTTCCCAGTTAAATAAAAACCGATAATTTCACATGTGAAATAAACGTGGTTATTTAACTCTCTGACGTCATAACAATAGGCGTTGTCAAGACGTCGATAACGTCGGATCAAAACAAATTGTAAATGCGTAGGAAAAACATATAGTCCCTTACATTTTCTACATTAATTTCATAAAAGAAGCCATTTGACAATGTAATAAAAAGTATAACTAATTGCCGTATTTAAATATCAAAAATAAGACAACTTGTGACCGAACGCCGCTATGGATTAAACTCGTGCTGCGCACTCGTTTAATCCATGCGTCGTTCGGTCACGCGTTGTCTTATTTTTTGATATTCAAATACGGCGATTAGTTATACTATAAGCATTGAATGTGTACTGGTTGTATTATGTATTTATTTGTTTTAGTTGTCGTTGAACTAGCTTTCGGAAACTGTGAGTTCTCTTAGTTAGATACTTTGTGTCTTTTGTTCTAATGGTATAGCTGTTGGGTTAGTTTGGGGTCTTTTTAGCGCTTAGTACCCTGCAATTTCTACATTATCTTATAGTTTAAATTTGCTGTTACATCACTGCCCAAAATTTAGTGAGAGATGATAACTCACAAACATATTTCATTTCTTGTTTGAATTGTGTCGCATTCTGATATATGCTGGAACATTTAATGTAGTTACCTATAAGATTTGTGTGGTTTTTTTTATATCTTTATTGAAAGGTTAACAGTAAACATACACGACATTTTGATAGCTGTCTCATTGTCAATTATACAACATCTTCTTTCATTTGTTTGCAAGCTCTATCCACTTCATAATTAGTGCAGCAGCTATCCTCATGTATATTTGTATCAGCTAGCTAGCTTTTATGCTTACAAATTGAATATTTGTTTACGTAATTGAACACTGTAATAACGTATGGATTGATTTATTCTGTAGTGGGAAACATATCATCCATATTCATGGGGCTAAATGTTTTGGATCCTTATTTTATTACAGTTAATATCCATTCGTTTGATTTGTTTAAGCTTTTGATTCTGCCATTTAACAGAAGAAAAAAAAAGAAGAAAACATTATAAGCATGAGCCAATACGTCTTTTTGAAAATTCTTTTATAAACTGCACATTCACTCGGATTCACGACAGACACTTACCAGGTAATAAATAGTTATCAAAGGTACCAGGATTATAATTTAGTACGCCAGACGTGCGTTTCGTCTACATAAGACTCATCAGTGACGCTCATACATGTATCAAACTATTCATAAAGCCAAACAAGTACAAAGTTGAAGAGCATTGAGGATTCAAAATTCCAAAAAGTTGTGCCAAAAACGACTAAGGTAATCTATGCCTGGGATAAGAAAATCCTTAGTTTTTCGAAAAATTCAAAGTTTTGTAAACAGGAAATTTATAAAAATGACCACATTATTGATATTCATGTCAACACCGAAGTGTTGACTACTGGGCTGGTGATACCCTCGGGGACGAAACGTCCACCCACCCGCAGTGGCATCGACCCAGTGGTGTAAATAGTAATCAAACTTCATAAATTACATGCGTCAAAACTGCTCTTCTGGACGAACCTTCATCAGCATCTTAAATTAGTGGTCATAATAGGTATAATTTCTTCGAGGGCACTGGAACCGCATATTCTAAATGATGTATCAACTTATCAATGAAGAATTCAAAAACAAATGTTATAAATAATATGTGTACTAAAGTATTGACCGAAAACGTAAGCAAATCCTGCCCTTGTATGTGCTACTAGTCATGTATATCATGTAAGTACACACCCGGTGATGTAAAATTAGAAAAAAAGACCGGGATTGTGCTTTTCACAATTGAAATATATCTGTCGTCCTTTGCGAAAAAGATATTTCAAAACAGTCAACGAATTCGTGAAGGCGGCCGAATAAAAATCGAATGAATGACTTCGAATTCATCACTTAGAGTTTAAGGTTTAAAACACATTAACTGCTCTAACAGAGGTATGAAGTAAATTGTAGTACAGTGTAACCTGTTGTATCCGACACACTGGAGGACCAAAAAAAATGTCGGATTAAGCAGGGTGTCAGAATACTCATGTTTTTTCCTCAAGAATAAGCATATTTTGGGATCATGAAAATCTGTCGGTTAAAGCAGGGTGTTGGAATACCCAGGTGTCGGATCAGGCAGGTTGCACTGTACTAATGAAAACGACACTATATATATTTATGGACACCATAACATTTGTCGGTGCTTTACTCATTAGCGACATGTTTTTGGTGTCTTGGATCTTTAGAATAACAATTTATTCGTTTTATCTGTTAGTTTGCCGATTGTGACATTTAAACTGATCATCATCATGGTGTATTTGCTTGGCAGTTGGTACATGTATAGCAGACGATGACTATCCTGTCGACGCATCCGATATCTTTTTGAAGTTCATACAATTCCCTCGGGTTTTTTTTTTATTGCTACCTTGATTTGTTTCCTCCTTAATGGTTTACGAGATTTTAAATTCGGTAAACTAAAGTCGTGTTAATTCAATACTAGAAGCATCCTTAGAAACAGCAACCCTCTATCAATTAGTAGATATATACTCCATATGATCATGTAGCTAGAATTTGGTACATACAAGTTTGAAGTTCAAAATCAGGAATCTGAAACTATTTTTTGTCGTTAAGTTGTGTTCTCAACAGACAATAATTTTCAATTTCCAATTGTAAGTCAAGATTTGACACAAATGTAACTGAATCTTTTGTGTACTTTATTTCAATTTCGATGGGATAGATGCGTTCTACTTTTCACCAAACTTTGAATTTAGTGAGATGAAGAACACGAATTTAAAGGAAAATTATAGTTTTGTTTTATTTATTCTCATAAGTTTCTGTATGGAGTCTGCCTCATATAAATAAAGAAATAAGTCGACAAAAAGAGGAGCACAGTGACTTTTCATTGAAATGTGGATGGTTGGTTAAAAAACTTCTTCCTCAAAACGGGACAAATACATATACATCAACCTTGTAAAATTAACAGAAAAATCTTCAAAATTGCAAACAAAAACTTTTTCCATACTAATACATGTATATACCTTTACTAGAAGAGTCAAACGGTAAAGAACTTCCTCGGGAATGTACAGAAAACTACTTTTTTTTAATGTATCTCCTTTTTTTTTACAATTTGTTAGTAAGATCTATGATTCGGTATGGTACAGTACAGTTGAACTCCTACAAAACTATACAGGAATCAGCTAACTGGAACAACGATAAGTAGCAAGATTTAAACAAGAGGCTCTCAAGAGCCTGAATCGCTCACCTTAATTTTTTTGGTTAAATCTCTCATCAATGATTATTTTGGCTTTTCAATTTATTTAAATGTTCTTTGAATCGTCCTATTTTCTTCAAAAGCAAAAAAAAAATCATTTTCTCCTATGTTCTATTTTAGCCATAGGATCTATGTTTCTGACATACAAGGAAATGAAATATAAAATTTATACTAGATACTCTGAAACTCATTTAGCCTAAGTTTGGCTGAAATTGATACAGCAGTTTCAAAGAAGAAGATTTTTTAAAGTAAGTCAACATGATGAACAAATTGTGAAAAAAGTCTTTAAAGGGCAATAACTCCTTAAGGGGTCAATTGACAATTTTGGTCAAATTGACTTATTTGTAGATCTTACTTTGCTTAACACTTTTGCTATTAACAGTTTATCTGTATCTATAATAATATTCAAGATGATAACCAAAAACTGCAAAATTTCTTTAAAATCATCAATTCAGGGGCAGTATACCTGAAAAACCAGTTACCCAATTCGGCTGAAAATTTCAGGACAGGTAGACCTTGACCTAATAAATACTTTAACTTCTTGTCTTATTTGCTCTAAATGCTGGAGTTTTTGAGATATAAGCCAAAAACTGCATTTTACCCTGTGTTCTATTTTTAGCCATGACGGCCATGTTTTTTGACGAAATAAAAAATAAAGCACAAACTTTATTTTATACACCCTACTGATCATTCAGTTGAAGTTTGGTTGAATTTGATTTAGTAGTTTTAGAGGAGAAGATTTTTTAAAGTTAGCAAATATGATGAACAAATTGTGAAAAATTGTCATTAAAGGACAATAACCCCTTAAGGGATCAATTGACAATTTTGGTCATATTAACTTATTTGTAGATCTTACTTTGCTGATCATTTTTGCTGTTTACAGTTTATCTTTATCTATAATAATATTCAAGATAATGACCAAAAACTGCAAAATTTCCTTAAAATTACCAATTAAGTGGCAGCAACCCAACAATGGTTTGTTTGATTCATCTGAAAATTTCAGGGCTGATAGATCTTGACCTAATGAACATTTTTACCCCAGTCAGATTTGCTCTAAATGCTTTCGTTTTTGAGATATAAGCCAAAAACTGCATTTGACCCCTATGTTCTATTTTAAGTAACGGCGGCCATGTTTTTTGACGGATCAAAAATCGAAGCACACACTTTGTGCAGGATAATCTAAGGAACAATCATGCCAAGTTTCATCCAAATCCATTCAGTAGTTTCAGAGGAGAAGATTTTTTAAAGTTAGCAAATGTGATGAACAAATTGTGAAAAATTGTCATTAAAGGACAATAACCCCTTAAGGGGTCAATTGACAATTTTGGTCATATTAACTTATTTGTAGATCTTACTTTACTGATCATTTTTGCTGTTTACAGTTTATCTTTATCTATAATAATATTCAAGATAATGACCAAAAACTGCAAAATTTCCTTAAAATTACCAATTAAGTGGCAGCAACCCAACAATGGTTTGTTTGATTCATCTGAAAATTTCAGGGCTGATAGATCTTGACCTAATGAACATTTTTACCCCAGTCAGATTTGCTCTAAATGCTTTCGTTTTTGAGATATAAGCCAAAAACTGCATTTGACCCCTATGTTCTATTTTAAGTAACGGCGGCCATGTTTTTTGACGGATCAAAAATCGAAGCACACACTTTGTGCAGGATAATCTAAGGAACAATCATGCTAAGTTTCATTCAAATCCATTCAGTAGTTTCAGAGAAGATGTTTGAAAAATTGTTAACGACGACAGACGACGACGACGACGACGGACGCCAAGTGATGAGAAAAGCTCACATGGCCTTTTAGGCCAGGTGAGCTAAAAAGGGAACTATAAACAAGACATGATGGATGCATCTCAGACAGGCTTATAACCTTTCAATTTCAAGAATTCGAAAAAATAATTTAAGAATGTTCGCTACTCAGTTTCAAAATAACAAGCTTTTCATAACACTAGTATATATTGTTAGGGGGTTAATAAAGGAACCAAAAGAGCAAATAAATATATAGAGATCAATGTGCTTGTTTTCGAGATATAAGCCATTGAAATTTTGGCGGGAAAATGTTCTCTCTTGATTTTTCAAAGCTTTATCATTGACAAGATTAAGTACTCAAAAAACTATTAAAAATATAAAAGATTATATAGACTTTTACAGATGACTGATAATTATACAAGTAAAAGATTTATAAAAAGTAAAATGGGAGTCAATGGGCAAATTTCTTTAAGGCATTCAAATGGATAAAACCAGACGATTCCGAAAACCTGAAAAAATCCAAAACATGACAAGCGAATATCCTTAAACACAAAAATAATATTTCTGTACACAATGGTAGTAGGGCTAGTTCCTGCCATCGATATACTTCTAGTATCTTAAAACAAGACGACAAAAAGTTAATTATGACCGATTAAAATTCCATTATTATCAGGCAGCAACATATAAGAGAAGCATGTATAGAAAAACCAAAAGTGCTATGATATTCCCAAGAGCAAGACAGAACAATATTACTATACAGAGGCGGAAGATTTCAAATGGATATTGAAACCCAATCAGACGCCATTAGTAAAAAAAAAAAAACTCGTGATGGCGTCCGTATAATTTTTGAAAGGATGACTGGTCGATTGTGAAATCTTAACTGATTTGAAATAGTTTTAGCGGTTGGTGCATACATACATACATAGCAGGATAACATGCATCCGGTCTCGCTCGTTTTGGAGTTCATATTATTCCCTCGAGTTTTTATTGTTACCTTAATATATCGAATCCTAAACAATTTGTGAGGTTTTAAATTTAGTAAACCACTGTTGTCTCAATTCAATAGCTTCATTATACGCAGAGATCATCTATCAAGAAAATCTTGATAGAAAATGCAGGTTATTGTTTCAAATGGTAAAAATATATTCCATATGCAGGTGCTGCTACAACAACAAACTTCAACAAACTATCATTGAAAATTTCGGAACGAAAGTCAAGATGTGAGACAGATTTAACTGTACTTGTGTATTCTTCATTTCGATTTCGATGGGATAGATACGTTTAGCTTAATAACCCACCTTTGAATTATTCAGTGAGATGACATCGTTTGTATAGACGAAAATGAGTCACAAATTCAGAAATTATTCTGATGTTTTTATTATTGCGAAAAATGCGACAGGGTTATGGTCGCAATAATTTAAAAACTTTCAATTTTGAATTATTTTATATGAATTAAACCGAGTTTTCACAATATCGCAAAAAATAAAATCACGTTTTAGTCTAAAATGAAAATATCTATCGCAATAATAAATGCACGCAATAATTTCGGTGCCAAAGCGACATATATGTCGTTTGGGGGTTGACTGCCGAAGCGACAAATATGTCGTTTGGGGGTTGACTGCCGATGCGACATATATGTCGTTTAATTGGTTTTAATAAAACAATCATATTTTATTTCTTTTTGTCTTTTATGCTTTTGATATTCTTGTATAATATATACATTGTTGTTTTGAATTCATTATGACGTAATACGTTAAGTATATATGACGTCATAAATGTCAAAAGATCGTCTGTACTGTTCCCGACTTGGCTATGGCTATGGAAGACAGTGACGGTGACATAACAGACATAGTAACTTCGGGCGACGAAGATTCTGACGATGCTGATGTTGAAATGCCAGACAATGCTGCAAGACAGCCTAACCCTTGGTTTTCTGTGGTAGACAAAGAAACGTTTGAGCTAGACGTTAATCGTGATTTCGAGGAACGGATTGGGCCGTGTGGATTTGAAGCCAATTTTTCACCGGTGGATTACTTTGATTAATTTTTGAAAACAGAAGATGATGACTTGATTGATCGCATTGTAGATGAAACAAATAGGTACATTATTGGTTTTATATGTTTCCGTAATATAATTGCGGTCTACAAATCAATTTTCAAAGTATTGTAATAATTAGTAAACTGTATTTTCTATTAATGACTAACGTTACTGTTTTGGTGCTCAAAAGTAATTTAGATGTAAATAACGCTCCAAAAGATAGCAGAGACATTTTTTCACAATATTAATTTAAAAGTTCTTGCTACCCTCCCCCCCCTTTCATCCAACAAAAACACCAGTAATCCTGTATATCCAATAACATATAACTGGTTTTGTCAACAGGTATGCCAACCAGTGCCAAACTACAGAGAATCCAACAAGACATGCCAGATCAAACGAATGGTCACCAGTTAGCTATGCTGAGATGAGAGCCTTTATTGGTCTTGTTCTCGCGATGGGTATCGTAAAGAAAACCTCCATTGAAAGCTATTGGGAAGCGTCTGGTATCTCTGAAACCCCAAATTTCAGAGATGTGATGTCCAGAAATAGATTTCAGGCAATACTGAGATATCTGCATTGCAGCGACAATACAACAGCAGTTCCAAGAGGTCAGCCAGGATACGACCCCCTCCACAAGATAAATCCAGTTGTTGAATTCTTCAATGAAGTGTTCGAACTTAATTATAGGTAAATGTCAACTCAAATATAGAAATATACACAAGCCATTACGCGGTCATGTTTCCATGTTAAAAATAAACATAAATGTATTGCTGGAACTGAGACGAATTTTGTCCTAATCATATTTTCCACTGCATACTAACTGTCATTGATTTAACACTGGTGCCTCTTGTTTCGGGAAAGATAAGAGTAAAAAAAATCAATGTAATAAAAATTGTACAATCTGGTTATGTCGTTCATTATGAAATTCTAAAATCTTACATATTATTTTTTAATGTATTTTTTTTTAATTGAGACAAGACTTGTTGTAAATAGATTTTACGGATTTTCAGACTATCTCAAAACATAGTTGTGGATGAGAGAATAGTTGGTTTCAAAGGGCGTCATGTTTTGAAACAATACATTTCAAACAAGAAGGCACACAGATGGGGAGCAAAGTTGTTCGTCTTAGCTGAATCCAGAACAGGTTATACCCATCAGATAAATGTGTACAAAGGGAAACGAAATACAGAACGCCATCCCAATGGACAAGGGTAAGTGAAAAAAAGGGGGTGGAACATGTAACTCTGGATTTTCAGGTTTAGCGAAAATGCCAAAATATTATCGGCGAGATAATTTTTATGAAAATACCTTATCGGAAAAGAACACGAAAAATATTACTTTAATTGACTCAAATTAACATGATTGTTTCTGTAAATCGATGGCGACTGTATTGCGAATGAATATGACAATCCATGAAAGTAGACCAAAATTTACGCACATCTCCAGGTTTATACAAGGTATAACTTAATGACGCTGTTAATTAAGAAATGGTTACTCCTTATAATCAAGTAAGGCCGAATATAAGACACGCATATTTAACATTTTGACTTGATAAAAAGTTCTAATTCTTACCTATTTCTAGCTAATCGTTTCATTTTGTTATTGTCGGTTTTCCTTTTATTTTTTTTTCGTCCTGATTATACATGCAATATTTGTGACTGGACAAACACTCAATCAATCAATCAATTTTTTTTATAGATATAAATCGGTAATGGATTTAGTACGTCCTCATTTTGGCAAAAACCATCATGTAACTATGGATAATTGGTTTTCATCACCTAAACTGATGAACGACTTAAGGAACCGGGGAACGTATGCAACAGGAACTTTAATAGCAAGACGGAAGGGATTACCTGCAAGTTTTAAAACAGCTCGGCTCCCCAAAGGAAGTGTTGTTGTTAAATCACAGAGAGATCTTTTGGCTATTTTGTACGTAGATCGGAGAAATGTGACTTTCCTGACAACAAGTGAAAATGCACGGTAAGTTTCTTGTTTTTCAACCCAGCTTTGTCCGATAGGCCAATTCCTATATAATTTGACAATACTTGACTTTTAAAATAAAAAGTTATTAAAATACAACGTTGTCGTGGAATATATGAAATACTTTCTTACACAATGTCAAAATTAACTATACAATAAAGTACAAGCTTGAAGTAACAGTCATGGCTAATAAAATTATAATATCACCAAAGTAAACATACAATAAAACAAGTCTTACTTAATATACTTTTCAGAACTGTGCGAAAAGCTAATAGTAAAGGTAGAGTTGTGTCTGCTCCAAGTGTTGTCCACAAATACAACCAGACCATGGGCGGTGTCGATCTTGGGGATCAGCTTTTGCTTAAATTTGAGCCACAATTTAAAGGTGTAAAACTCTGGAGAAAAATTCTCTTCAACCTTCTTACTACAGCTACAGGTATGTCTCATCTTAAACATTTGCAAGCTTTTTTAGTTGTCAATTCAAAGCCTAACTAAAAGACTATGTGCTTATGTTCAGTTGCAAATATTTCATGCATTGCCTAGAACAAGGATAAGTTGATATAAGTACCGCGTATGATTTTTTTCACTCGTTCCCGTTATCATTTCTTATCTAATTACAAGTATATAGCTTACTGTTTGGTGTGAGCTAATGCTTAGTGTTGAAGGCCGTACTTTGACCTATAATTGTTAACTTTTTATACACTGACTTGGATGGAGGGTTCTCTCTTTGGCACTTATACCACATCTTCTTATTTATATATATGTATATAATAGATTTGCACTAACTTAAACAAATAAACTTGCACTTAATATTTTTTCAGTAAATGCATATATATGCTACAGAAACTGTTTTCTTGTCCAGAGGAAATTAGACCATGTGAAATTTCAAAACGCAGTAGTTCGTGGTTTGATCGGGGATTTTAGAGGAGGCAACAGAAGGAGGGGGAGAAGACCAGACAACATTCCTATTGCAAATGCAATACGGATGCATTTTCTTGATGTTATTCCTGATGGCAAGAGGCGAAAATGTGTTAAGTGTTCAGGTTATAACAAGTACAGGAAATCCCGTATATCAACATGGTGTTCTGTATGTGGCGTGGGTCTTTGTGTCGGTCGATGTTTCAGAGAGTTTCATTCATATGGACAGGAAGAGTAAACAGTTGAATTTTGAAATATTATGCATGTAAAATACAGTGCAATAATAAAGGATCTTTTAAAAAGATTTCATGTTGTATTAAACAAATGAGTTAAAAAAAGTCAAGAATTTTTTTTTCTATTTTTTTTTTCCGCTGAAAATTCTTTTGTGTTCTCTAAAAGTTAAAAGAAAAACAAAAAAGATTTATGATTATTTCAAAGCGAAGAAATATGTTTAAAACATTTCTGTGTTTGTTGGTCCTCATTTCATGAAATTCTGTCAACGAACGACTTCGTTTTGATCTTTTGAGTTTTTGTATAAACTTTTGACGTTTTCACAACGACGGCGGCGATATTTTATTTTTATTTGGCTGTAGAACGTCACTCGGTGAAATCTTTATGGTGACGTTTCTAACGTCGGGAATTTGAATTCGGCACCGAAAGGGTTAATGTAGTTACCTATAAGATTTGTGTGGTTTTTTTTATATCTTTATTGAAAGGTTAACAGTAAACATACACGACATTTTGATAGCTGTCTCATTGTCAATTATACAACATCTTCTTTCATTTGTTTGCAAGCTCTATCCACTTCATAATTAGTGCAGCAGCTATCCTCATGTATATTTGTATCAGCTAGCTAGCTTTTATGCTTACAAATTGAATATTTGTTTACGTAATTGAACACTGTAATAACGTATGGATTGATTTATTCTGTAGTGGGAAACATATCATCCATATTCATGGGGCTAAATGTTTTGGATCCTTATTTTATTACAGTTAATATCCATTCGTTTGATTTGTTTAAGCTTTTGATTCTGCCATTTAACAGAAGAAAAAAAAAGAAGAAAACATTATAAGCATGAGCCAATACGTCTTTTTGAAAATTCTTTTATAAACTGCACATTCACTCGGATTCACGACAGACACTTACCAGGTAATAAATAGTTATCAAAGGTACCAGGATTATAATTTAGTACGCCAGACGTGCGTTTCGTCTACATAAGACTCATCAGTGACGCTCATACATGTATCAAACTATTCATAAAGCCAAACAAGTACAAAGTTGAAGAGCATTGAGGATTCAAAATTCCAAAAAGTTGTGCCAAAAACGACTAAGGTAATCTATGCCTGGGATAAGAAAATCCTTAGTTTTTCGAAAAATTCAAAGTTTTGTAAACAGGAAATTTATAAAAATGACCACATTATTGATATTCATGTCAACACCGAAGTGTTGACTACTGGGCTGGTGATACCCTCGGGGACGAAACGTCCACCCACCCGCAGTGGCATCGACCCAGTGGTGTAAATAGTAATCAAACTTCATAAATTACATGCGTCAAAACTGCTCTTCTGGACGAACCTTCATCAGCATCTTAAATTAGTGGTCATAATAGGTATAATTTCTTCGAGGGCACTGGAACCGCATATTCTAAATGATGTATCAACTTATCAATGAAGAATTCAAAAACAAATGTTATAAATAATATGTGTACTAAAGTATTGACCGAAAACGTAAGCAAATCCTGCCCTTGTATGTGCTACTAGTCATGTATATCATGTAAGTACACACCCGGTGATGTAAAATTAGAAAAAAAGACCGGGATTGTGCTTTTCACAATTGAAATATATCTGTCGTCCTTTGCGAAAAAGATATTTCAAAACAGTCAACGAATTCGTGAAGGCGGCCGAATAAAAATCGAATGAATGACTTCGAATTCATCACTTAGAGTTTAAGGTTTAAAACACATTAACTGCTCTAACAGAGGTATGAAGTAAATTGTAGTACAGTGTAACCTGTTGTATCCGACACACTGGAGGACCAAAAAAAATGTCGGATTAAGCAGGGTGTCAGAATACTCATGTTTTTTCCTCAAGAATAAGCATATTTTGGGATCATGAAAATCTGTCGGTTAAAGCAGGGTGTTGGAATACCCAGGTGTCGGATCAGGCAGGTTGCACTGTACTAATGAAAACGACACTATATATATTTATGGACACCATAACATTTGTCGGTGCTTTACTCATTAGCGACATGTTTTTGGTGTCTTGGATCTTTAGAATAACAATTTATTCGTTTTATCTGTTAGTTTGCCGATTGTGACATTTAAACTGATCATCATCATGGTGTATTTGCTTGGCAGTTGGTACATGTATAGCAGACGATGACTATCCTGTCGACGCATCCGATATCTTTTTGAAGTTCATACAATTCCCTCGGGTTTTTTTTTTATTGCTACCTTGATTTGTTTCCTCCTTAATGGTTTACGAGATTTTAAATTCGGTAAACTAAAGTCGTGTTAATTCAATACTAGAAGCATCCTTAGAAACAGCAACCCTCTATCAATTAGTAGATATATACTCCATATGATCATGTAGCTAGAATTTGGTACATACAAGTTTGAAGTTCAAAATCAGGAATCTGAAACTATTTTTTGTCGTTAAGTTGTGTTCTCAACAGACAATAATTTTCAATTTCCAATTGTAAGTCAAGATTTGACACAAATGTAACTGAATCTTTTGTGTACTTTATTTCAATTTCGATGGGATAGATGCGTTCTACTTTTCACCAAACTTTGAATTTAGTGAGATGAAGAACACGAATTTAAAGGAAAATTATAGTTTTGTTTTATTTATTCTCATAAGTTTCTGTATGGAGTCTGCCTCATATAAATAAAGAAATAAGTCGACAAAAAGAGGAGCACAGTGACTTTTCATTGAAATGTGGATGGTTGGTTAAAAAACTTCTTCCTCAAAACGGGACAAATACATATACATCAACCTTGTAAAATTAACAGAAAAATCTTCAAAATTGCAAACAAAAACTTTTTCCATACTAATACATGTATATACCTTTACTAGAAGAGTCAAACGGTAAAGAACTTCCTCGGGAATGTACAGAAAACTACTTTTTTTTAATGTATCTCCTTTTTTTTTACAATTTGTTAGTAAGATCTATGATTCGGTATGGTACAGTACAGTTGAACTCCTACAAAACTATACAGGAATCAGCTAACTGGAACAACGATAAGTAGCAAGATTTAAACAAGAGGCTCTCAAGAGCCTGAATCGCTCACCTTAATTTTTTTGGTTAAATCTCTCATCAATGATTATTTTGGCTTTTCAATTTATTTAAATGTTCTTTGAATCGTCCTATTTTCTTCAAAAGCAAAAAAAAAATCATTTTCTCCTATGTTCTATTTTAGCCATAGGATCTATGTTTCTGACATACAAGGAAATGAAATATAAAATTTATACTAGATACTCTGAAACTCATTTAGCCTAAGTTTGGCTGAAATTGATACAGCAGTTTCAAAGAAGAAGATTTTTTAAAGTAAGTCAACATGATGAACAAATTGTGAAAAAAGTCTTTAAAGGGCAATAACTCCTTAAGGGGTCAATTGACAATTTTGGTCAAATTGACTTATTTGTAGATCTTACTTTGCTTAACACTTTTGCTATTAACAGTTTATCTGTATCTATAATAATATTCAAGATGATAACCAAAAACTGCAAAATTTCTTTAAAATCATCAATTCAGGGGCAGTATACCTGAAAAACCAGTTACCCAATTCGGCTGAAAATTTCAGGACAGGTAGACCTTGACCTAATAAATACTTTAACTTCTTGTCTTATTTGCTCTAAATGCTGGAGTTTTTGAGATATAAGCCAAAAACTGCATTTTACCCTGTGTTCTATTTTTAGCCATGACGGCCATGTTTTTTGACGAAATAAAAAATAAAGCACAAACTTTATTTTATACACCCTACTGATCATTCAGTTGAAGTTTGGTTGAATTTGATTTAGTAGTTTTAGAGGAGAAGATTTTTTAAAGTTAGCAAATATGATGAACAAATTGTGAAAAATTGTCATTAAAGGACAATAACCCCTTAAGGGATCAATTGACAATTTTGGTCATATTAACTTATTTGTAGATCTTACTTTGCTGATCATTTTTGCTGTTTACAGTTTATCTTTATCTATAATAATATTCAAGATAATGACCAAAAACTGCAAAATTTCCTTAAAATTACCAATTAAGTGGCAGCAACCCAACAATGGTTTGTTTGATTCATCTGAAAATTTCAGGGCTGATAGATCTTGACCTAATGAACATTTTTACCCCAGTCAGATTTGCTCTAAATGCTTTCGTTTTTGAGATATAAGCCAAAAACTGCATTTGACCCCTATGTTCTATTTTAAGTAACGGCGGCCATGTTTTTTGACGGATCAAAAATCGAAGCACACACTTTGTGCAGGATAATCTAAGGAACAATCATGCCAAGTTTCATCCAAATCCATTCAGTAGTTTCAGAGGAGAAGATTTTTTAAAGTTAGCAAATGTGATGAACAAATTGTGAAAAATTGTCATTAAAGGACAATAACCCCTTAAGGGGTCAATTGACAATTTTGGTCATATTAACTTATTTGTAGATCTTACTTTACTGATCATTTTTGCTGTTTACAGTTTATCTTTATCTATAATAATATTCAAGATAATGACCAAAAACTGCAAAATTTCCTTAAAATTACCAATTAAGTGGCAGCAACCCAACAATGGTTTGTTTGATTCATCTGAAAATTTCAGGGCTGATAGATCTTGACCTAATGAACATTTTTACCCCAGTCAGATTTGCTCTAAATGCTTTCGTTTTTGAGATATAAGCCAAAAACTGCATTTGACCCCTATGTTCTATTTTAAGTAACGGCGGCCATGTTTTTTGACGGATCAAAAATCGAAGCACACACTTTGTGCAGGATAATCTAAGGAACAATCATGCTAAGTTTCATTCAAATCCATTCAGTAGTTTCAGAGAAGATGTTTGAAAAATTGTTAACGACGACAGACGACGACGACGACGACGGACGCCAAGTGATGAGAAAAGCTCACATGGCCTTTTAGGCCAGGTGAGCTAAAAAGGGAACTATAAACAAGACATGATGGATGCATCTCAGACAGGCTTATAACCTTTCAATTTCAAGAATTCGAAAAAATAATTTAAGAATGTTCGCTACTCAGTTTCAAAATAACAAGCTTTTCATAACACTAGTATATATTGTTAGGGGGTTAATAAAGGAACCAAAAGAGCAAATAAATATATAGAGATCAATGTGCTTGTTTTCGAGATATAAGCCATTGAAATTTTGGCGGGAAAATGTTCTCTCTTGATTTTTCAAAGCTTTATCATTGACAAGATTAAGTACTCAAAAAACTATTAAAAATATAAAAGATTATATAGACTTTTACAGATGACTGATAATTATACAAGTAAAAGATTTATAAAAAGTAAAATGGGAGTCAATGGGCAAATTTCTTTAAGGCATTCAAATGGATAAAACCAGACGATTCCGAAAACCTGAAAAAATCCAAAACATGACAAGCGAATATCCTTAAACACAAAAATAATATTTCTGTACACAATGGTAGTAGGGCTAGTTCCTGCCATCGATATACTTCTAGTATCTTAAAACAAGACGACAAAAAGTTAATTATGACCGATTAAAATTCCATTATTATCAGGCAGCAACATATAAGAGAAGCATGTATAGAAAAACCAAAAGTGCTATGATATTCCCAAGAGCAAGACAGAACAATATTACTATACAGAGGCGGAAGATTTCAAATGGATATTGAAACCCAATCAGACGCCATTAGTAAAAAAAAAAAAAAAACTCGTGATGGCGTCCGTATAATTTTTGAAAGGATGACTGGTCGATTGTGAAATCTTAACTGATTTGAAATAGTTTTAGCGGTTGGTGCATACATACATACATAGCAGGATAACATGCATCCGGTCTCGCTCGTTTTGGAGTTCATATTATTCCCTCGAGTTTTTATTGTTACCTTAATATATCGAATCCTAAACAATTTGTGAGGTTTTAAATTTAGTAAACCACTGTTGTCTCAATTCAATAGCTTCATTATACGCAGAGATCATCTATCAAGAAAATCTTGATAGAAAATGCAGGTTATTGTTTCAAATGGTAAAAATATATTCCATATGCAGGTGCTGCTACAACAACAAACTTCAACAAACTATCATTGAAAATTTCGGAACGAAAGTCAAGATGTGAGACAGATTTAACTGTACTTGTGTATTCTTCATTTCGATTTCGATGGGATAGATACGTTTAGCTTAATAACCCACCTTTGAATTATTCAGTGAGATGACATCGTTTGTATAGACGAAAATGAGTCACAAATTCAGAAATTATTCTGATGTTTTTATTATTGCGAAAAATGCGACAGGGTTATGGTCGCAATAATTTAAAAACTTTCAATTTTGAATTATTTTATATGAATTAAACCGAGTTTTCACAATATCGCAAAAAATAAAATCACGTTTTAGTCTAAAATGAAAATATCTATCGCAATAATAAATGCACGCAATAATTTCTGAATTTACAGTAATACACGATGGTCTTGAAGTTTAGATTCAGGATATTGACGTTGGTTATCATCTCTTTTTTTACGATATTTTATTCAATCATGTCCTGATATATTAAAACCTAAGTAGCCCAGGTCGCATACTAGTACTTAGGGACCCCTAATCAAATGAATTTTTACAACAGTTTTACATACATAATAATATTTAGATAACCAATGCAATTGTTTTTGACCTGATAAGCATAGGCGGATCCCCCCCCCCTTTTCGTAGGAAAAATTGGGTTGATTATATAGGGAATCAGGGAATCATTGAAGCATGACTGGAGTGCCCCCACCCCCCTAGGTCAGTCAGCGCCCCCCCCCCCCCCCCCCTTTAGGAAAAGTTCTGGATCCGCCACTAGAAGTACTTTCATTTTACTATTAAGAAATGCATTTGAATATGTATCATGACCGTTTACTTTTTTTGCTATTTTTTAAAACCTAAGGCCACTAGTACTTTTAGGTCTTTTATGGTGCAGTGAATACAAAATTAAAAAAAAATCTCAAAAATTCATTTTCATCTGTATGTAAAATTATTTAATTTTCTACACCTGATTCATTTCTCAGTTTGGGAAAGTATGTTCAGTTGATACTGTATTTTCTGTCCAATCACACTGTTTAGATACATTTACCTAAACACAAAAGAGCAACCTAAATTCTGGAATGCAAATACTACCGTGCCACCTACAGGCTACCTCTAATGGACAATTAACGTTTATAATATTAAGTATCACGATCGTTAAAGTGAGCGTTGCTTTAATAATAATTTCACATTAAGATATCATGTTCTTGTGATCAAAGTTAACATAATAAGATATAGCTTGTTCTTAATTTGTAATCAAAGTTTACATGAATAAGATATATCATATTGTATATATTTTCATTTGTTTAAAAGTACTTAGTATTTTAGCAAGTGTGCATGTCAAGTTCGAAACGAAATGAAACGGGAAAAAACTGGAATCAAAGATAAGAACGAAGCTAATCGAAAAAGCTATAAAAGAAAACGAAATGAAAGAAATAAATAAATAAAACGCAATCGTTAAAATAAAATCACCGTTATATAAACTATGTTAACAAAATAATTAGCTCTTACACTTTAAAAAGTGTTGTACCCTAACGCTTGTCGTCGACCCCAATAAACAAGATGTGCTTCCTCGACGAACTGATGTCTATTTATATATATATAGTGATGCCAGGGACTAAAATATGAAGATTTTATTAAAATCAAAGGATGCCTCTCATGACAGAGCCATGCTTTACATCTTTCTGTCTTATCAAACTCTACAGTCAAAGGTACAAGAAGATTTAAATGGTGTTGAGGAATGGTGCAATGATAACAATATGTTCATCAATAAAAATAAAACAAAATATATGGTTATTCGAACGAAGCAAAGAGCAATGCCACATTACAATGAGAGCTGTTTAACTATTAACAATCAAGTGATACAATCTTCCACATGCGAAAGTCTTTTAGGCATTAAAATTGACCCTTCCCTCACATGGACAAACCAAATTGACGTGATCTGCTCAAAAATATCATCTAGACTTTATCTACTATTAAAGATTAAACAAGTTGCTTTTTTAGGAAAAAAAGGTCAATACGTGAACCTTAGAACTTTTTTTTATGCAAATCTTATTTCAACTGAATTGTAAATTATACCACAGTGTTTTCATTATCATCTGTGTGGAGGATAATATTTTCTTTTTATTGTAAATCAGGACAATTTCGGTATAGTGAGAGTGGTGTTAAATATAAAGTGAGGAGATAATTAATGTTTTTATTTCGATATTAATTTTTACCAACGTGAAAGGTCAAAATACTACCAATGGATGACACTTCTAGGGTTCTTATTGGCAAAGGTAATATTTCATCTAAGTCCAACAGCCAATTTATTTACTTTTCTGTGCAAAAAACCCATATTAGATAGATTTAGGAAAATGTGTTATGAGTGCCAATGAGACAACTCTTCATCCAAGTAATGATTTATTAAAGTAAACCATTATAGGTCAAGGTACGACATTTAACACAGAGCCTTGGCTCACACCGAACACCAAGCAATAAAGGGCCCCAAAAAATACTAGTATAAAACCATTCTAATGGGAAAACTAACGGTCTATTATAAAAACGAGAAACGAGAAACACGTATGAGCTACATAAACAGACGACAACTACTGTACATCAGATTCCTGACTAAGGACAGGTGCAAACATTTGCAGCGGGATTAAACGTTAAAGTACGATTGTTTGCTTCAAAGAAGTTTATTCCTACCAATAAGACAAACGCAACTTACTTATCATTTGTTTGTGCATGCCGTAAAACCCTGTTCCACATAAGAAATGGGTTTGGATCCAGCAAATACATTTAATTTGCTGCTTATACATTATACTTAATATACCTGTCCGAAATCAGGAGCCTGTATTTTTTTGTTTGCTTATTATCGTTGTTTGGCATAAAAAAAATTGCCATTAATTTGATGCATATATGTGCATAGTGGTGAAAATATAGCACCCATGGGCGCTCTGATATAACTTGTTTGTATAACTGTCCATTAAACCCAAATTCATTGTTTCTTAGAAATAATTTAACAAATGCAGTTATAATCCTTTTTTGTTGGGAATCTTTAAAGGATATTCTTGTGCATCAATTAATTGTACTGCATTGATAACCGTTTCTTTTAAATTAACCATGATCATATTTGTGTACATTTACGTTACATCATAGGCAATAAGAAAGCATTCCCTTTTTATCTTATGTGTAACTCTATTTTATTAATGAAATCCGTTGTATCTAGAATTCAATTCTAGAGTTATGCCTCTTCAATAATGGTTTTATATTAGGTCAAATAATTTCTCAATCTCAATCCATCTCGTGGGAGAGTAACACCTATTGATGATCGGTCAAAAATTAGTTTTATGGTTCAATAAAATCAAAATAAATTATTGCCATTCATTATAAATAAATTTCTATAAAAAAATAAGGCTCAAAGAACTTTTTATATCATTTATATTAACAATAACAACGTACACACATGTTGGCGTATGAATACACAACGCGTCAGAGTGGGCGTGTCGCCATCAAAATTGACAACATTGAAAATAAAACTAATAATTATACCCCCGCTTTGAAAAAAGGGGGTATACTGTTTTACCTCTGTCTGTCAGTCCGTCAGTCCGTCAGTCCATCAGTCCATCAGTCCGTCAGTCCGTCAGTCTGTCAGTCAGTCCGTCCGTCCCATGAATATTTTTCGTCACATTTTTCTCAGGAACTACACTACCAGGATTTCTGAAATTTGGTTTCAGGCTTGATATAAGTCAGCTATACTGTGTGATGCGTTTTCAGATTACTCGACAACTTCCTGTTTACCGAACACTTGTATGATTTTACATATGATAGCCAAGTTGAAAATTTTCGTCACATTTTTCTCAGGAATTACTATACAAGGATTTCTAAAATTTGGTTTCAGGATTTATACAAGTCAGCTATACCGTGTAATGCGTTTTCAGATTCATCACTCAACAACTTCTTGTTTACCGAACACTTGCATATTTTTACACTATTAAAATTATCCACTTGCGGCGGGGGTATCATCAGTGAGCAGTAGCTCGCAGTTTCACTTGTTTTAACCAATCAGAAGACAGTAAAAACACCAAATTTATTTATTGTTGTATAGTGTGGAGTAGTTGTAGCAGTGAGGGTTTAAATAGGATATTTAAATTACAAAAGAGAGCTGCTAGATTAATACTAGAAACAGACCCTTTCGCTCCTTCTGCGCCCTTATTCAAACACTTAAACTGGATGACAGTTGAACAGAGAATAAAATATCACAAGTTTGTGATGACATTTAAGTGCATTAAAAATGATGCCCCATCATATCTTACTAACAAGTTTCATTATGTTTCAGACAGAAATCCATACCCCTTGAAAAATGCTGTTCAAGGAAACCTCATATTCCCTAAACCAAAAACAGAATTAAATCTTTTATGTATTCTGGACCTATCTTGCAGAATAATTTGTCAATACCGTTAAGAAATATTACAAATGCTAATTCTTTCAACTACAAAATAACAGTTTATTTATTGAAATCAACCTAGCTGTATAAATAATATTAAAAACTGATTATGTCATCATGTTTATTTTTTCATCACATTTCATCAAGTTGTATTGAACATTATTAGCATACTTGACTTTTTATACTAATGTATGCAATGTATATGTTTGCATTTTGTTTGATTTCTCATGATGAGGGCCTCAGGGAAGATTAGTTATATAGCTAACTGTATAACCCTCTTAAAATAAAGTATTGTTGTTGTTGTTTCATACAATATCAATCAAATTGCATGATCTGTATAAGAATCTTACATGCATCGAAATTTCAAGATGTTAAAAGTCAAAATTTTCATTTATATATATATATTATATAACAAGATTTTACAAAAGTCAAAATTTCGACTTTGAAATAAAAGTTCAATTCAAATTTTATATTTCCACTCATACCCCTGGTCCGTACCAGTTCTAAGTTGGCAGTTAGTCGCCGGACGAAGCTAACGACCACGAGAGCCGCAGCACAGCTGAGGCAGTTCACGCGACGGTTAAGACAGCGGTCCGAGCTCGACCGAACTCCCCGAAAGGAGCCGGCCTCGCCAAGCACGTGCCCGTCCCAATCCATTTCATACTACAGTCATGTAATCATAAATTTTAAAGTTTGAAGGACTTTTCATACATTTCAATGATTCATGTGACAATTCATAAGGTTGAAACAGACACGAAAGCGGGTAAGATGGGGATGATATCAGTGTATACCGCCCCCTTCCAAAAAAATTAAAACAAAAAAAACAAAAACAAAAAATAAAAACAAACACACAAAAAACAAAACATATTGATTCTGATATTTTGCACTGTTAAGGAGTTATGTCCTTTCTCTGAACAATCATTTTAATACGTCTCCCGTTAGACCTAGACCGAACAAACTTACCTGTCTCTTGAAAATTTTACATTTCTTTTTATCATTTGGCTATTTTTTGTGTCCTTACGAATTCGAAACGGTGACATTAAACATGGTAAAAGTAATATATTCAATCATCCGAACATTATAATAACCAGTCGTATTTTTTTGATACATTATTCACGATCAAGGCATATATTTATGGTACTCGTATGAATTCATGTTAGGTCCGATAATTACATAAAATCCAAAGATGAATCAAAAAACAAATAATGAGCCACCAGAGCCTCTTAAGAATCTATAAAATGGACTCCAGCAAATATATAAATAAATATTTGAAAAACTTCAGCAAATATATAACTAACTATGTGACAATAAGATATCACCTACCAGTATTGATGAAAATAGTAAACGCCTGTACAAAAACTGAATATAAACATGACATACCTAACACTTTTTACAAAAAAAACCTTAGATGCATTTTAGAATTAGTGATCATTCCATGGCTATATAGAAACTGAAAGATATCATTTATGAAAATAATTATATTGTTCCACTCCCTAAAATGCTTTGTAAAAAGTTACAAAGTTCTGGTGACGAATTCCATTTCTTTTTATAATGTAAAATAAATGTCTTTTTTGTGATTTAAAAAAAAACGGAATATTTTCCAAATTCTATATATACTACTATAGTCAGCAGTTGAAATCTTGGGCGATATCTTTTTCCGCCAAAAAGTAACTCATTTGCGCCACAACTTAATTGCGCCAATACTTCTTTTGCGCCACCTAATTTTCAAAACTATATGTATCATTTGCGCCAATAAAATAATCATCTAATTGCGCCAATTTTATTTATTTTTATTTATATAACAACTAAATGATTGACTTAAAATTCCTCTGATATTGTACACAGAAATTTTAATTTAGCCTCGCATCCTAATAATCCCTCTTTGTGGATCGTTACACAATACAAAGTCATCATCTTTGTTTGTAACTAACAACACCAATATCATTCAATATTCTGTAAAATTCTGCTTGATTTTATTACTAAACAACTTATTTTTTGATTAATTTTCTTTAATTTGATGAGTGTTAAGTTAAATCTTAAGTGGAAAGGTTAATTAAATGTATGATATAGGTAAAAAAATATTTACAGGTAAATGTGGCGCAATTTCATTTCATTTATTGGCGCAATTAATATCATCAAAATAAAAGAGAGTGGCGCAATTAATACCTTTTCAAAACTGCAATTGGCGCAAATTGATTCTGCCCGAAATCTTAAGGCTCCTTTATTAAACAGTCTATCGTCGGGAACTGAGTACAGGGGCACTTGAGGTCATTTATTTGTTGTGTTGTGTGTTTGATACTTTATTTTATATAAATGTCATCATTATATTGTAGTTTATACGTGTAATTGTTATTATGCCTGTGATCCTGTAATAGGTGTAATTTGTGCTTAATAAAGTATTATATAAATTATCTATGTAACACATGTGTATATGTAACCCATTACATGGATATTTATATTACAACGGCAAGCGAATTCAATTTTAAAACTTGTGTAATCTAGCAGGATATCTGTATCCCTAGTTGAGCTGTATAAGGCATTATGGAGGTATTGTAACATTTTTCTGCAGGATATGGATGATAACTAATCCCCATGCTTTGTTTTGTATACTATTAGATGGGTATTACATATAGAATGAAATTCAAAACAGTGTGGCTGTAGCCATTGATTGACACATTAAATTCATCCATTGACTGGGACAATTTACGTGAACGTTTGTCTGTAACGACCACTGTTCACGACGTACCTACGATAGACATTTAAACTGTGGGGTCACCAAAGGTTTCTTAACGCCTTTAATTATAAAATAATTCGAAAAACTAATCAAGAATAACCTTTATGTTTTGATTTATATAATTGATATGAATCAAAACATCGTGTTATTTCTGATTAATTTTTCGAATTACTTTATTAAGGTGTTGAGAACCTTTGGTGACCCCATAGTTTAAGTGTCTTTAAAAAGTACATAGTGAGCAGTGGTCGTTACATACAAACGTTCACCTAAAATGTCCCAGTCAATGGATGAATTTAATGTGTCAATCAATGGCCACAGCCACACTGTTTTGAATTTCATTCTATGACTATACAAGTCCTTGCTGATCTTAAGTATACATTCAACAATGGTGTGCAGCTTCCTGTTGTCAAAAGAAGTGTTCGTTACTCGAGGATCGTTAAAGTTTCCTCATGCACTCGCACCCGCAAAGTGGAAAGGGATTAACATCAGTTGCAAAACTTGTTTCCCAATCCACTATAAATAAATATGTTTAAACTAGAGTTTCCTCATGAAAGTGGAAAGCTAAATTACAGTGGAAAGAAAAGAAACGTTATCATGGTAAATGTACTACACTTATATACATAACTTTATATTATATTATTAATTAACTTTTTTTTCCTATATTAAGCAAGTAATTCTTTCATACAGTTGCTTATTGTAGGCGACTTCACGACCTATTGTCATTTCGGGGCCTTTTATGGCTGACTATGCGGTACGGGCTTTGCTAATTGTTGAATGCCGTACGTAGACCTATAGTTATTATAAAAAAAAAAGAAATTGTGGTATGATTGCCAATGAGACAACTCTCTACGGAAGTTGTTAATTTCTGTGTCATTTAGTGTCTTGTAAAGAGTTGTCTCATTGGTAATCTGGATCATACCAGATCTTCTTTTTTTATAAGTATTGTTCTCTTGTACTCGACTAATTATTGATTATCATGTATATGTAATTAGCTCATGTTGTCCCTTC
This sequence comes from Mytilus galloprovincialis, assembly GCF_965363235.1. Classification (NCBI taxonomy): domain Eukaryota; kingdom Metazoa; phylum Mollusca; class Bivalvia; order Mytilida; family Mytilidae; genus Mytilus; species Mytilus galloprovincialis. The sequence continues at coordinate 78,758,166 of NC_134843.1, forward strand.
TTGTGCCATTTATAATTTGGAATGCAGTATAGTTGACCATATTTTATTCTATCCTATTCTAAATTTCTTAATGCCAGACTAACACCGAAATAATGAAAATAATAAAAATTACATATCTAAGACTATAAAAAATTACATATCCCCTTGAAGTTGCGCTTATTCTATTTTTTTTATAAACCGGTTTATCTTGGTTTTTGTTTGTAAAGTATGTTAGATATACAAATAAAATATATGATACTAGACGACATTGTAGAACCTCTTTTTCAGTCAGCAAGAAATGACTCTACAATGAGTGTATATAACACAAATATAACACTCGTTTAATTTAAAACGTTAAAAGGCCAAATGTTGGAAGAAATTGGTAGTGGCAAGCCGACATTTATCACGTTTATGTATTATTTTTGTTGGCATTTACAAACCTGAAAATGCAGATTCTGTGCAATGTCTGGGCATTTAAGGTGTTTCATAAATTTGTTAACCAATCAAACAGTCATAAAACAATCATCTTGTTTGTTTATTTTCGTCGTATATAGATCTATATCATATAAAAATAAGAAAATGGGCATGATTGCCAATTAGGCAACTCTCAATAGATACCAAATTGACGTATAGGTTGCAGTCTAGTAATTGACTGCACCATAGGCGTACATGCAAAACAGCTGATCTTTGAAAATAAAAAAATAAAAAATGCTACATAGAATTTTTTTTCATGATCATATCATGTTTGTACTAATGTGAAATTGTGATTTAATCGAGAAAAAAGTGGGTCATGCCACGAAGAATAAAAAGTTACGTAAACCTGAAGTCAAAACATTTTTTTTTTACTTTATGTTTGCTGTTTTTACTAGGCCGCACCACTTCCAGGAAACATGATATCCTTTAAATTTCCTGGATTGATAACCCCAAAAAGATGCAAGATTTTTTTTAAATCTATATATATGTTGCAATTCAGCATAAACCTATTTTCAAACAGAAAAAAAATGAGTTTAGAAAAAAAGTCAGAAAAAAATGGACTATTTTGTTTCCCTCTATGTTTTCATGCACCGGAAACTGGAGTTGTAATACAAGACTGGTACCTATAGACGTTAGTATTAAATTAGTATAGGTCATTGCACGGTCGTTTGTAAAAAAAAGCTTTACAAGTTCATTTTCAACAGCTGTTTTTTTTTTTTTTTTTTTTTGTTGTAATGTTTTTTTTTCAAAAATATTGAACATTTATGTACAATATGACACCAGAATAGTCACATGACGTCTTCATGTACTTAGGATTTAGCACCCAAAATACTTAAATAGGGAAAATATCATTGGATATACGCTTATGTGAAGGGTATACATCAATTATTTTAAAATTGCATAACTGCTCCCAATTAGTAGATCGATTTATCCAGTACAAAATACGGAAACCTCAAATAAGACCAGACTTATGTAAGTTAAATGTTAAGCCTATTAGTGGAGTGACAAATCATGAAAAAGTCGCTTATTTTAAGAGTTTAATGGACCGAAAATCCCCAAGGCTAAAAATCCACATGATGGTAGAGTATATATTATACTATCATTTTAGCCCTCTCGTAGTTTTCCCACCTTGCAGGTTTTTGTCTTAATAAGACCAAAATTAGCCATGAGGTATTTCGCTCCATTAAAAAATGTTACCACAAAACTCAGATCAAGTACAAATTTGAGTAGCGTCTTTTTACTGTTCTTGATTTATCCCTTTATAATGTTGTATGCAAGCGGGGGCATCATCTGTATCCATGGGGGTCACATTCCATAGGCGGATCCAGGGGGCTCATTGGGGCCCGGGCCCCCCTTTTGTGGGAAAAATTTGGTTGATTATATAGGGAATCACTGAACATGACTGGCGCCCCCCTTAGGTCAGGCAGCGCCCCCCCCCCCTCCCCCTTATGAAAAGTTCTGGATCCGCCACTGCTAAGCACCACTGTTATAGTATTATTGTATTTGTCTTTATGAATATTACTTTTACTTTTTAGTCTATTTTGTTATATCCATTTGACGTGGCTCTGTACGTATACATCCCGTAATTGTGTTATGGTGCTATGGTCAAGTAATGTATTATTGTTTTTCATTATTGCTTATGTGCTTTGTGTGTATGCCTTTTTGAGTTTCTTTGTTACATACATGTATGACGTGGCTCTGTACTTATACAACCCGTTGTGTTAAGGTACTATGGTAAATATTGTATTCCTGTCATTAATTTTTACTATTGTGCTTTGTTTATATGCCTTTTTTGTGATTCTTAGTTTTTATAGTGATTAAGATTATAACACAATTTTGACTGCCATACACTAATTTTGACATTTTTACACAATTATGTCAAACAGTTTGTTTTGTTTTCACATCGATGTCAATATAATAGAATGTTATGCAACTGTCATATGAGTGGGAGGTTGAGCTAGCTATAAAATCAGTTTTTACCCACAATTTTCTAGATAAGAAAATGCCTGTACCAAGTCAGTAATTTGACAGTTGTTATCCATTTGTTTGGTGTGTTTGAGCTTCTGACTTTGCTATTTGATTAGGGACTTTCCGTTTTGAATTTTCTTCGGCGTTCGGTATTTTTTGTGATTTTGCATTTTACAGGATAATGCTACTTTTGTCTCAATTTTCTCATAAGCTCATGTATGAAGTTTGTTTCATGTAAATAAAGAACGTGTCGATAGGAAGAGGAGCACAGTGGTATCTTATTGGAATGCTAATTTTCGGGTGAAAAAATCGTCATCAAAACTTAACAAATATATATTGTCAATCCAGGAATCAAGCATCTTGATAATGTCGGTTTAAGAGTGTTGTTCGTTTTAAAATGTTTTTTTTTATATATATTAATTTGTATATGTCATTCGACGAGTAAGGGATTTGCGATAGATCTAAATTTTGTAGGTCTTACAAAGTTCATATGTATCAGTAAACCTTTAAAATGAAAATTCATATGACACATACTTCTTTTTCACGGGACGTTATTCTACGCCGTTCCCACATTGTAGTATAATGATAGGTTTTCTTTTAGGGAAAACGGTAGTATTACATTTTCCCAGGATAAGGGTGGCCTTTTGTGTACCCAAGACAGGTGAAGGAAGTCAACTTAGGAGCGCTGTGATTGGATGTAAGGGTACAATATATTTTTTAATTCATCTATGAATAACTGCAGTGTGTAAATTTACAATATAAATTTTAAAACCTATTGAAATATTTTCTAGAGAATTATTCGAAAAGGCTTCCAAAATTTCATAAATTTGGTGCAAAATGACGGTGGGCATGGATAACATAAACAAGCTCCGTTGGAAATTTGTCATGATTCTATTTGGCTTCAATTTTTAGAATACAGTAATAAAGTACTAACACCACACATAGCTGTTTTATCCAGGTTTTTATTATAAAAACTGGTAAATTTAGAAAATGTTAGTATTGTCGCCTATGGCAGAATAAATAGTACCGTTTTCCCTATAAGACAAACCGATACCGATAAATTACCGTACATCTTGATGATTGATGGTCACCCGATATTTTCTTATTTTGATCAAACAAATTAACATCATTTTAACAACCAGGGGTAGAATTTATGTCTATGTATAAGAATGAAAATTTCTAACTACGGGTTTCAAATAAAATACACTTTTATGCAAATGATACAAAGCAAGTTAAATTCGAGATATTGAAGCCAAATAATCCAACGATTTGTATACACGTAGTAAGACTATACAAATCCTTTAAAAATTATTGACGTAAGAGGAGGATATTTCCGATGGATTTCAAACCAAAAAAAAAAAAACCAACCCAATTCATATGCAAATAATGCAAAATTTCGAAATGCATCGGTCACAATACAAAACCCGGAGTTTAATTAACTTGATCTTCAATCATCTGAAATTCTAACTCGGCTGACAGAGCGATATTATTTTATAATAAAGAGACAAAGGCGTTATATAGAAACCAGCCCTATAATACTAAAGCACACTAGTAACTATATCAAACGTGAGTAATATTGAATTCGTAAAACGGTAAGAAGTACTTATCTCTGAAAATGAAAATAAACTAAATAGCAGATACATTTGCTTTACCTTAATATACTAATGTTCTTATTTATGGTTTATACAAGTACGTGAATGACCTTTTACAGTGATTTTGTGAGAATATGTCAAAATGCAGTATGAAAATTGAAAAAAAAATATATGTAACTTTTATATGTCCAACGAATTATCGTTACATTTTATATGCATACTTGCTGCTAGTATTTCCGTTTTATTGATAAGAAACTTGTTTTGATTAGTATGAATAAATGCGCAAAAAGGCAAAATGAAGCGGGACGTCGTTCCTGCATTGTGCATGCATCGGAATTTTATTTTTTACGTTTTATTTATATTAATGGTATTATATAATTTTTACAGCAAAACAAAAATAGTTGGCCCCCTTTTAATTGTAGATCATTAAAACGGAAATGAAGTTAATCTAATTTCAAATTATTCCATTATTGTTTACGATATTTATGCACATTCTATTCATTTTTTACTTTTTTCTCGGAAACATTCAGTCTGATTTATATTAAAAAGAACAAGTTAATTTAAAATTTGATTTTACATTTATATGCAGTTAATTGTGCTCTAGGTGCTTGCAAAACGTCTCACCTGTTCATTTTATATAGCATACAAATAGTTAATAATATAATGTCATAAAACACTCAAGAGCCACACTGAAAGGAGTTATGAGAGACTATCTAAAATGTATATACATTATCTACACTTCTTCTTTTCAATGGAATGTAATTGCAGAGGTTGGCACTATTAAAACACATCTGTGAATAAAATTACATAAAATGTATCGTCATCAGACAAATGCATACAATTAACATTAGAGATGCTTGATAAAACTAATAACAAAAACAAAATCTTGAATACACAGGACAATTCATTAATACATTGTTTCCCCTTCAAATAAAAGATTTTCATTACAAGAGTTGGTAAAACTAACTCTTATTTTTAACTTAGAAGCCTTCATACCTCACAGTCTCAATTTTAAAAGGAGCAGTACCACTTCAAAATTTGAAAAATGCAAACCAAGATTTTTTCCAGGTATGATTTTAAAGATTTTCCCCCCTAAATTAATTTTTAAACAGTCTGTACGAACGTAGTTTGCTTCGCTCGTTTAAATTAAAGCATTATACTATTATTCTATAAATTCATTTTAAAACAAATCATCTCAATATTTTGTATAACATGTTTATCAATAATTATATCAATATTACAAAAATGTTCCATCTCAAATTCTTAAAACTTTGTGTAAACTCTGAAATTCCGATTTTTCAGTCTTTTATTACATAATAATTATTATTTGAATCGTCCTTTACTCCTCATATTGCAGCACCATATTCAAAAACAAGAGTGTTGAAAAGTGTAAAATAGAATACTCAAAACCACCTTTTGTTCTGCATTTAACGAGAAGTAAGCCTAAAGATCTGCTTGCTGATATTGCTACAATTTTCGCCATGTAATTATAATCCAAAAACTCATTTAATAATAAACCAAGATACATATGTTATGAAACAATATCTAACTGGTTTCCGTTCAACATAAATTCAAATTTGTTACATATCATATATACATACATGATATATCATATGGGTTATTTTACCAATTAGCAAATTGTGGATTATTCAGTGGTCATTAATATCGAAAGTTGTGATACACTACTGGACGGTCTGTTGATTTAATTTTGGATAAGCGTAATACAACCCGGTATGGGCTCTGAAGGCTGGTCATTATTTCGACACAATAAAACACATAAATAACGTAAGAGGGGAAATAAGAAGAAACGTGTATTGTAACTACACTAAATTTGACGGATTCTTCTTCGAGCTCAGAAACAGCAGTAACTTCCTCTTTACTACGCTACGTTGGCTTTCACGTGATGATAGTTAAGCGAAGCAGTCACCACTGTTTCGGAGTTTTCTGATTCTCCTTCCCCGAAAGGATACAGACTCAGCTCAGAAAGGTATGCAGGACGAATTTAATCTTATTAAACACTTAAAAATCGACTCACTTTTTATAGTTTAAGAATATTTGAACATTCTTTGCTTTAAATAAATAGAAATATAATTAAATGCACTTAAAGTAGTCTATTTTAAAAGTCAAAATGTAGACATGGAATAATTGACGTAAATGAAGAAGAGACAACTATGCTTTCTCAATAACCATGTTCTATCTCTTGTTTTACTATATGTCGCCTAACTATGCTTTCCCAATAACCATGTTCTATCTCTTGTATCACTATATGTCGCCTAACTATGCTTTCTCAATATCCATGTTCTATCTCTTGTGTTACTATATGTCGCCTAACTATGCTTTCTCAATAACCATGTTCTATCTCTTGTATCACTATATGTCGCCTAACTATGCTTTCTCAATAACCAAGTTCTATCTCTTGTTTTACTATGTGTCGCCTAACTATGCTTTCTCAACAACCATGTTCTATCTCTTGTGTCACTATATGTCGCCTAACTATGCTTTCTGAATAACCATGTTCTATCTCTTGTGTTACTATGTGTCGCCTAACTATGCTTTCTCAATAACCATGTTCTATCTCTTGTGTCACTATATGTCGCCTAACTATGCTTTCTCAATAACCATGTTCTATCTCCTGTGTTACTATATGTCGCCTAACTATGCTTTCTCGATAACCATGTTCTATCTCTTGTATTACTATATGTCGCCTAACTATGCTTTCTCAATAACCATGTTCTATCTCTTGTATTACTATATGTCGCCTAACTATGCTTTCTCAATAACCATGTTCTATCTCTTGTGTTACTATATGTCGCCTAACTATGCTTTCTCAATAACCATGTTCTATCTCTTGTGTTACAATATGTCGCCTAACTATGCTTTCTTAATAACCATGTTCTATCTCTTGTGTTACTATATGTCGCCTAACTATGCTTTTGTTTATTACCATGTTCTATCTCCTGTGTTACTATACGTCGCCTAACTATGCTTTCTTAATAACCATGTTTTAAATCTTGTGTTACTATATGTCGCCTAACTATGCTTTCTCAATAACCATGTTCTATCTCTTGTGTTACTATATGTCGCCTAACTATGCTTTCTCAATAACCATGTTCTATCTCTTGTATCACTATATGTTGCCTAACTATGCTTTCTCAATAACCATGTTCTATCTCTTGTATTACTATATGTCGCTTAACTATGCTTTCTCAATAACAATGTTCTATCTCTTGTGTTACTATATGTCGCCTAACTATGCTTTTTTTATAACCATGTTCTATCTGTTGTGTTACTATATGTCGCCTCACTATGCTTTCTCAATAACCATGTTCTATCTCTTGTGTTACTATATGTCGCCTAACTATGCTTTCTCAATAACCATGTTCTATCTCTTGTATCATTATATGTCGCCTAACTATGCTTTCTCAATAACCATGTTCTATCTCTTGTGTCACTATATGTCGCCTAACTATGCTTTCTCAATAACCATGTTCTATCTCCTGAGTTACTATATGTCGCCTAACTATGCTTTCTCGATAACCATGTTCTATCTCTTGTATTACTATATGTCGCCTAACTATCCTTTCTCAATAACCATGTTCTATCTCTTGTATTACTATATGTCGCCTAACTTTGCTTTCTCAATAACCATGTTCTATCTCTTGTGTTACTATATGTCGCCTAATTATGCTTTCTCAATAACCATGTTCTATCTCTTGTGTTACTATATGTCGCCTAACTATGCTTTCTTAATAACTATGTTCTATCTCTTGTGTTACTATATGTCGCCTAACTATGCTTTTGTTTATTACCATGTTATATCTCTTGTGTTACTATATGTCGCCTAACTATGCTTTCTTAATAACCATGTTCTATCTCTTGTGTTACTATATGTCGCCTAACTATGCTTTCTCAATAACCATGTTTTAAATCTTGTGTTACTATATGTCGCCTAACTATGCTTTCTCAATAACCATGTTCTATCTCTTGTGTTACTATATGTCGCCTAACTATGCTTTCTCAATAACCATGTTCTATCTCTTGTATCACTATATGTTGTCTAACTATGCTTTCTCAATAACCATGTTCTATCTCTTGTATTACTATATGTCGCTTAACTATGCTTTCTCAATAACAATGTTCTATCTCTTGTGTTACTATATGTCGCCTAACTATGCTTTTTTAGAACCATGTTCTATCTTTTGTGTTACTATATGTCGTCTTACTATGCTTTCTCAATAACCATGTTCTATCTCTTGTTTTACTATGTGTCGCCTAACTATGCTTTCTCAATAACCATGTTCTATCTCTTGTGTCACTATATGTCGCCTAACTATGCTTTCTCAATAACCATGTTCTATCTCTTGTGTTACTATGTGTCGCCTAACTATGCTTTCTCAATAACCATGTTCTATCTCTTGTGTCACTATATGTCGCCTAACTATGCTTTCTCAATAACCATGTTCTATCTCCTGTGTTACTATATGTCGCCTAACTATGCTTTCTCGATAACCATGTTCTATCTCTTGTATTACTATATGTCGCCTAACTATGCTTTCTCAATAACCATGTTCTATCTCTTGTATTACTATATGTCGCCTAACTATGCTTTCTCAATAACCATGTTCTATCTCTTGTGTTAGTATATGTCGCCTAACTATGCTTTCTCAATAACCATGTTCTATCTCTTGTGTTACTATATGTCGCCTAACTATGCTTTCTTAATAACCATGTTCTATCTCTTGTGTTACTATATGTCGCCTAACTATGCTTTTGTTTATTACCATGTTCTATCTCTTGTGTTACTAAATGTCGCCTAACTATGCTTTCTTAATAACCATGTTTTATCTCTTGTGTTACTATATGTCGCCTAACTATGCTTTCTCAATAACCATGTTTAAAATCTTGTGTTACTATATGTCGCCTAACTATGCTTTCTCAATAACCATGTTGTATCTCTTGTGTTACTATATGTCGCCTAACTATGCTTTCTCAATAACCATGTTCTATCTCTTGTATCACTATATGTTGCCTAACTATGCTTTCTCAATAACCATGTTCTATCTCTTGTATTACTATATGTCGCTTAACTATGCTTTCTCAATAACAATGTTCTATCTCTTGTGTTACTATATGTCGCCTAACTATGCTTTTTTTATATCCATGTTCTATCTGTTGTGTAACTATATGTCGCCTCACTATGCTTTCTCAATAACCATGTTCTATCTCTTGTGTTACTATATGTCGCCTAACTATGCTTTCTCAATAACCATGTTCTATCTCTTGTATTACTATATGTCGTTTAACTATGCTTTCTCAATAACAATGTTCTATCTCTTGTGTTACTATATGTCGCCTAACTATGCTTTTTTTATATCCATGTTCTATCTGTTGGGTAACTATATGTCGCCTCACTATGCTTTCTCAATAACCATGTTCTATCTCTTGTGTTACTATATGTCGCCTAACTATGCTTTCTCAATAACCATGTTCTATCTCTTGTATCATTATATGTCGCCTAACTATGCTTTCTCAATAACCATGTTCTATCTCCTGAGTTACTATATGTCGCCTAACTATGCTTTCTCGATAACCATGTTCTATCTCTTGTATTACTATATGTCGCCTAACTATCCTTTCTCAATAACCATGTTCTATCTCTTGTATTACTATATGTCGCCTAACTTTGCTTTCTCAATAACCATGTTCTATCTCTTGTGTTACTATATGTCGCCTAACTATGCTTTTTTATAACCATGTTCTATCTGTTGTGTTACTATATGTCGCCTCACTATGCTTTCTCAATAACCATGTTCTATCTCTTGTGTTACTATATGTCGCCTAACTATGCTTTCTCAATAACCATGTTCTATCTCTTGTGTTAGTATATGTCGCCTAACTATGCTTTCTCAATAACCATGTTCTATCTCTTGTGTTACTATATGTCGCCTAACTATGCTTTCTTAATAACCATGTTCTATCTCTTGTGTTACTATATGTCGCCTAACTATGCTTTTGTTTATTACCATGTTCTATCTCTTGTGTTACTATATGTCGCCTAACTATGCTTTCTTAATAACCATGTTTTATCTCTTGTGTTACTATATGTCGCCTAACTATGCTTTCTCAATAACCATGTTTAAAATCTTGTGTTACTATATGTCGCCTAACTATGCTTTCTCAATAACCATGTTCTATCTCTTGTGTTACTATATGTCGCCTAACTATGCTTTCTCAATAACCATGTTCTATCTCTTGTATCACTATATGTTGCCTAACTATGCTTTCTCAATAACCATGTTCTATCTCTTGTATTACTATATGTCGCTTAACTATGCTTTCTCAATAACAATGTTCTATCTCTTGTGTTACTATATGTCGCCTAACTATGCTTTTTTTATATCCATGTTCTATCTGTTGTGTAACTATATGTCGCCTCACTATGCTTTCTCAATAACCATGTTCTATCTCTTGTGTTACTATATGTCGCCTAACTATGCTTTCTCAATAACCATGTTCTATCTCTTGTATTACTATATGTCGCTTAACTATGCTTTCTCAATAACAATGTTCTATCTCTTGTGTTACTATATGTCGCCTAACTATGCTTTTTTTATATCCATGTTCTATCTGTTGTGTAACTATATGTCGCCTCACTATGCTTTCTCAATAACCATGTTCTATCTCTTGTGTTACTATATGTCGCCTAACTATGCTTTCTCAATAACCATGTTCTATCTCTTGTATCATTATATGTCGCCTAACTATGCTTTCTCAATAACCATGTTCTATCTCCTGAGTTACTATATGTCGCCTAACTATGCTTTCTCGATAACCATGTTCTATCTCTTGTATTACTATATGTCGCCTAACTATCCTTTCTCAATAACCATGTTCTATCTCTTGTATTACTATATGTCGCCTAACTTTGCTTTCTCAATAACCATGTTCTATCTCTTGTGTTACTATATGTCGCCTAACTATGCTTTTGTTTATTACCATGTTATATCTCTTGTGTTACTATATGTCGCCTAACTATGCTTTCTTAATAACCATGTTCTATCTCTTGTGTTACTATATGTCGCCTAACTATGCTTTCTTAATAACCATGTTCTATCTCTTGTGTTACTATATGCTTTCTTAATAACCATGTTCTATCTCTTGTGTTACTATATGTCGCCTAACTATGCTTTCTTAATAACCATGTTCTATCTCTTGTGTTACTATATGTCGCCTAACTATGCTTTCTCAATAACCATGTTTTAAATCTTGTGTTACTATATGTTGCCTAACTATGCTTTCTCAATAACCATGTTCTATCTCTTGTATCACTATATGTTGTCTAACTATGCTTTCTCAATAACCATGTTCTATCTCTTTTATTACTATATGTTGTCTAACTATTCTTTCTCAATAACCATGTTCTATCTCTTTTATTACTATATGTCGCTTAACTATGCTTTCTCAATAACAATGTTCTATCTCTTGTGTTACTATATGTCGCCTAACTATGCTTTTTTTAGAACCATGTTCTATCTTTTGTGTTACTATATGTCGCCTAACTATGCTTTCTCAATAACCATGTTCTATCTCTTGCGTTACTATATGTCGTCTAACTATGCTTTCTCAATAACCATGTTCTATCTCTTGTATCACTATATGTCGCCTAACTATGCTTTCTCAATAACCATGTTCTATCTCTTGTATTACTATATGTCGCTTAACTATGCTTTCTCAATAACAATGTTCTATCTCTTGTGTTACTATATGTCGCCTAACTATGCTTTTTTTATATCCATGTTCTATCTGTTGTGTAACTATATGTCGCCTCACTATGCTTTCTCAATAACCATGTTCTATCTCTTGTGTTACTATATGTCGCCTAACTATGCTTTCTCAATAACCATGTTCTATCTCTTGTATTACTATATGTCGCTTAACTATGCTTTCTCAATAACAATGTTCTATCTCTTGTGTTACTATATGTCGCCTAACTATGCTTTTTTTATATCCATGTTCTATCTGTTGTGTAACTATATGTCGCCTCACTATGCTTTCTCAATAACCATGTTCTATCTCTTGTGTTACTATATGTCGCCTAACTATGCTTTCTCAATAACCATGTTCTATCTCTTGTATCATTATATGTCGCCTAACTATGCTTTCTCAATAACCATGTTCTATCTCCTGAGTTACTATATGTCGCCTAACTATGCTTTCTCGATAACCATGTTCTATCTCTTGTATTACTATATGTCGCCTAACTATCCTTTCTCAATAACCATGTTCTATCTCTTGTATTACTATATGTCGCCTAACTTTGCTTTCTCAATAACCATGTTCTATCATGTTCTATCTCTTGTATTACTATATGTCGCCTAACTATCCTTTCTCAATAACCATGTTCTATCTCTTGTATTACTATATGTCGCCTAACTTTGCTTTCTCAATAACCATGTTCTATCTCTTGTGTTACTATATGTCGCCTAACTATGCTTTCTCAATAACCATGTTCTATCTCTTGTGTTACTATATGTCGCCTAACTATGCTTTCTTAATAACCATGTTCTATCTCTTGTGTTACTATATGTCGCCTAACTATGCTTTCTTAATAACCATGTTCTATCTCTTGTGTTACTATATGTCGCCTAACTATGCTTTCTCAATAACCATGTTTTAAATCTTGTGTTACTATATGTCGCCTAACTATGCTTTCTCAATAACCATGTTCTATCTCTTGTGTTACTATATGTTGCCTAACTATGCTTTCTCAATAACCATGTTCTATCTCTTGTATCACTATATGTTGTCTAACTATGCTTTCTCAATAACCATGTTCTATCTCTTTTATTACTATATGTCGCTTAACTATGCTTTCTCAATAACAATGTTCTATCTCTTGTGTTACTATATGTCGCCTAACTATGCTTTTTTTAGAACCATGTTCTATCTTTTGTGTTACTATATGTCGCCTAACTATGCTTTCTCAATAACCATGTTCTATCTCTTGTGTTACTATATGTCGTCTAACTATGCTTTCTCAATAACCATGTTCTATCTCTTGTATTACTATATGTCGCCTAACTATGCTTTCTCAATAACCATGTTCTATCTCTTGTGTTACTATATGTCGCCTAACTATGTTTTCTCGATAACATGTTCTATCTCTTGTGTTACTATATGTCGCCTAACTATGCTTTTTTTTAGAACTATGTTCTATCTCTTGTGTTACTATATGTCGCCTAACTATGCTTTCTTAATAACCATGTTCTATCTCTTGTTTTACTATATGTCGCCTTGAGTAAATGTACCTTTCCAGCTTATTTGCATATAAAGTATAACCTACTAAACGTATCTTGATTTCTTACTAGTATAATTGAAAAAAGTAAAATCACAAAAATACTGAACTCAGAGAAAAATCAATTCGGAAAGTCTATAATCACATGGCAAAATCAAATAACAAAACGCATCAAAAACGAATGGACAAGAACTGTCATATTCCTGACTTGGTACAGGCATTTTCAAATGTAGAAAATGGTGGATTGAACCAGGTTTAATAGCTAACTAAACCTCTCACTTGTATGACAGTCGCATCAAATTCCATTATATTGTCACCGATGCGTGAACAAAACAAACAGACACAATAGGTAAAAAGGTAAAAAAAAATAGGGGTACGGCAGTCAACATTGTGTTATCAGTGGCGGATCCAGAAATTTTCATAAGTGGGGGCCCACTGACTGACCTAAGAGGGGGCCCGCTACAGTCACGCTTCAGTGATTCCCTATATAAGCAACCAAATTTTTTCCCAAAAAGGGGGGGGGCGGGCCCCCTGCCCCCCCTCCCCCCCTAAATCCGCCTGTGGTTATCATCTAAATCTATGTAAAATGCACCCATAAAGGATGGAGGGTTTTAAGTACTGGTGTAAAATTGCGCGTTTGAAATTCGTACAGGTAGACATGAAATAATTTTGTCGTTTAAAGTATGACGGGATACATAAAAACAGTCACGTAAAATAGATATAACAAAAAACAGACTTAACAGTAAAAGTAATAATAATAAATAAAATTAAAACCCAATTGTTCAGAGAACTATTGATGGTCTTTCCACCAGTAAGGATCTTTTTTATATGAAAATATTAAAATTCGGTTTAAAATGTCAATTTTAGCGTCAAATGACAGCTTATTGAACGCGGATTCCAAAAATACATGGTTTCTATACAAAAAGATATAAATAAGGGAGATCATTCTTTACTTCCGGTTTAAAAGATGTTACTTCCTTTATGTTTTGATAGTTCATTTGACACTGATTCCAAAAATAGATGGTTCTATATACTTTTACATTAAATTAGTACAAAAAATGGATACTTCCGGTTTACAAAAGGTCACTTCCGGTTGGCTTTTTCAAGGTCACATTGCTTGCAACCTTTTGCCAAAAGTCCCATGGCTTTATCATGTATATATAAGAGGAAAAAAGCAAAGGTCAAAATCTAGAACGTTAAATTTACCTATGACCTTGAGATCAATTTCAAGGTCATCAACTATTATTAGATATAAAAGGGAGGAAAACTCACATAAAATGTTACGTACCCTTTTAAGTAAAATTTACGTGTTACGACATGTCGCAACTAACAATTGTCTGAAAATATTTTGTCGATATCTTCTTTGATTTCTGAAAATAAGAGATAACAAGCCAAAATGAAAAATTTGAACATGACCTTGACCTTTGACCTTGACCTCATTTTCATTTTTTTTACCAAGGACCTCAAATCAAAAGACCCTAGGCCTCTATCACTTATGGTTTTCCAGTAACAAATTTATTTCACTTATTTCAATACATAAGGGGAAATTACTCTCATATGGGTCTTCGTAAAGCTTCAGTCAAAATAAAACCTAAGATCCTGAGGATATAACGAGCAATTTGGAAAAATAAATTTGTCGGTTTCTTTTACTGTTGCGGGGGAGATCTGATAACAATAAAAACAGTGTTTGGGGAGATGAGATAACTCTTACAAAGAAAAATGTTCGGTTAAACAAGGTGAGTTTCAAAAGCGTATAGACTGTATGATATCATATACCAAAAAAACTAAGCGACATCTTTTGAAACATTTTTACACTGCAAGAAAAAAATTAGGCGGAAAAAAAAAATTAAAAACCAATTCTTCAGAGAACAATTTAAGGTCTTTCCACCTCGATAATAAGAATGAAATTTAAAAAACGATGTTAGAAAATGTCACTCCTTGTTGATGTAATTTGGTTCTTCAAATTGATATAAAAAAATAAGATTAATAGGTATATGCAGAAGACTTAATTGTTTTATTATGAACAGAAAATCATTTTTAGCAAAGGTCAAAATCTAGAACGTCAAATTGACCTTTGACCTTGACATCAATTTCAAGGTCATAGGTCAGTGATCTCAAATCAAAAGACCCCAGGTCAATCATTTGTATGGTTGTGGAGAAATACTGATTTCAAATACATAAGGGGAGAAAACTCCTATAAGGGTTAACCAAAACACTCTGGCTGAAATAGGTTGAAGTTGCGCCTTTTTGTAAACAGTAATTTGGCAAACAAAGCATATCATTAACTGTAACAGTTTCTTTTGAATAACGATAACAAGCAAAATTCAAAATTTATAACATGACCTTGACCTTCGACATTGATCTCAATTTCAAGGTCATAGGTCAGTGATCTCAAATCAAAAGACCCCAGGTCAATCATTTGTATGGTTGTGGAGAAATACTGATTTCAAATACATAAGGGGAGAAAACTCCTATAAGGGTTAACCAAAACACTTTGACTGAAAAGGGTGAAGTTGCGCCTTATTGTAAACAGTTATTTAGCAAATACATCATATAATTTACTGTCACGGTTTCTGTGGAGTAACGATAACAAACAAAATTCAAAATTTAGAACATGACCTTGACCTTTGACCTTGACCTCAATTTCCTTCAAATGGACCAAGGACTTCATATCAAAGGACTGTAGGCCTCTACGACTTATAACGTATGACTTTATCCAACAAATCGCCTATCATAAATTTGCAAAGGAAAATAACTCCCATAAGATGTCTTCCGATCACTCAAGTCAAAATAAACCAAATCATTCTCAAGAGTAGACGAACAATTTGGTGAAAACAGTTTGCTAAAATCTTTTACGGTTTTAGAGATATGGGTCATTTTCAAAAAATGTGGATATTTCAGTTGTGAAATAACAATACAAAAAAATATTCAATTTTCAACTTTAATATATGAAATTGAATAGTTTAACAACAATACAACCTGAAATAAAAATATGCAATCTTAAATGCTACTACAAAAATATTTTAAAAAATAACATAGAAACAAGTATGGGACATATGTCAACTACATAACGGATTTAGTTTCGGTCCCTAATTTTTTTTTAATAATATTTACATTTTGCTTGATATATATTTCCATAAAAATCATCACACTTTTTTCAAAACAGTTAACATGGTTAAAATAACACTTTTTAGAAACATATTTTAAAGTGAATTTAATTCAGCATTGTCAACTACATAACGCTTTTTGTCAACTACATAACGTTATGTAGTTGACCGTTATGTAGTTGACCTATTTGTGGTTTTTGGATGTTTTTCTTGACCCTAATACTACCAGATAAATGGTTTTTATTGAATTAGAGTCAGTATTATAGACTTTGAATGATTTATGTAAAAAAAAATATTTATGCCAAAATTTATCAATGTTTTTGCCGTTACAAAGTTGACATAGAATAAAATTACGGAGTAATTTGTACTCACCAAAACTAATCTATAATGAAATAAATCAATGATGTCATCCTGTAACTTTAAGCACGTCATCAGAGGATGAAGAGTAAGTAGAAAGCACTTCCTTAGTTACAAGGGATATAATCAGTTGTGTATTGGCAACATTATTTCATTTGTGTTATGTAGTTGACATTTTTTTAAGTACGAAATGAAAAGTTAAAAAAAAATGCTAATAAAATCTAATAATTCCCTGTATTTGTGTATACATACCTGCAGTGATACCTATATATTTATAATAACAAAAGAAAAATAATAATTTCCGCTGGGTATTAAAACCAGCATTTAAAAAAGACTAGTTTTTTAATTTCGTACAAGCAATTTTGGGGTTTTTGGACCCTTTGAAACCCACTGGAAGCAATTTCTGTAGCTAAATTTCATATTGAATTTGCTGGAACTTGTTACACACACCAAAAACTAAATGGTGTATCTAAAAATTGGATAAAAATATTTATACTTTTTTTAGAAATATTGATTGTACAAGAAAATCCACATTTTTTGAAAAAGGCCCATATAGCGATAACAAGAAGAAAAAAAGGGACGCGGGGAGATAACTCATATAAGAATAAGTGTTCGGTCACACAGGGTGAGTTTTGAAACCCCCATTACTGTACAACATTATTGGCCAAAAAATCCATTCGATATGTTGTAAGACAAAAAAGCATCTCAGACGGCAGAAGAAAAAAAAATAATCAGAAGAAAAACAAAAGGTCTTTCCACAAAAAGTGCAAAGACCTAATAATCAGAAGAAATTCAATAGGTCTTTCCACACAGCAAGGTGGAAAGACCTAATAATAGTGTGGTTCAAAGTATGATGAGATACATTAGTACAGAGTCACGTCAAATGTGCATCACAGAAAACAGACATAACAGTAAAAGTAATATTAATAAATAAAATAATTTTGTCATTCAAAGTATGACAAGATACATAGGTACAGAGTCACATCATAAAATAATTTTGTCGTTCAAAGTATGATGGGATACATAAGTACAGAGTTACGTCAAAAGGATATAACAAAAAACAGACTTAACAGTAAAAGTACTATTAATAAAGACAAATAAAAGAATAGAATAAGGACAAATGAAAGAACTATAAAACACGTAGTTAAGATGATAAACGACATCAGTACGCAGAATCTATACATCAAGACCATTGTGTATTATTTGTGAAGTTGATACAGAATATTTATCAAAAAGGTCTTGGTACCTTCCAATGAACTTTTTTAGAAAAAGGACGAGACGTTCTTTGACATACCCCTGGTTCATCAACTTTCTACTCAGACACTGATGACGTTTTACAAAGTCTGAGTAGGAGCTACAAGCTCTTGAATATCGAATAAGTTGGGAAATATATATCCCATATGCAGGTGAAGTTGGTATATTGCTACTAAGGTGGGGGAAATTTATAATTTCAAAATTAAAATCGTCTCGTTTGTCATAGATTCTGGTACTGAGATGACTGTGTACGTCAAATTCGAGACGTTAGTCTATTTAAGTCAAGTTGTCCTAGATATTTTCATAAACCTGTAAATTGCTTCATTTATTTTTATTTTGCGTTAAAGTCGTCGGTTTAACTGAACATTGCCGTTTTAACACACATAATTACATTGAAAAGCTGGAAGACATACTTTTCATTTCTCAGTTACTTTTATCCGATAAAGAAATTACGATTATCAAATAAAAAAAATGCCATCGAATTACGATGATCAACCCGAATTTTTCGACGGCAATTTTCTAAGCGCTTAGACAATTATAGTGCACCGTTACGATTCAAATATGATGGTATTGGTATGAGTAACTCTTGACAAAAACAGGTTACATCTGAGAAAAGTTGTTGAAAATATTTGACCTATTTCTGTCGTCGCCATATTGGGATCGTCGTAATTATAGTTACGATTATCAGTTTAACACCAGTGTTAAATGAAAAGTAGACATATCCCTCGAACGCATCAATCATTCATATTCAGTCTTTGCAAACAGTCAGGGGCCGTGTCAACGAAGCTGTCCTAGGACTAAGACATGTCTTAGGATGGTCTTAGGACACGTCTTAGTCCTAAGTCGGGTTAACGAAAGTCTCCTAAAATAAGATATGTCCTAAATTTGGTCCTAAAGTTAGGATATACAATTAGGTGTCTTAGGATAGTCCTAAAGGTTACATCGTCCTAAAACGTGATAAAAACAACAAATATGGCATAAACTCAATACTAAAAATACTAATACAATATTAAACTATCATTAGATATAATTAATAAAAAAAAAATATTGTTTAATGTTTGTTAAAGATTTAATTGTATTATATTAAATTATTTCGTGCTGCCTTTTTTGAAACCTAAACAATACTATCATCATAAGCAACATATTCTCAAATATGGGAAAAAGTTTACTTCTTTTTTACCTAATCCTGATTCGATACATGTAATGAAATCGAGTGGACCTAAGGACAAAACTAGTTTATGTACTAAAATTGCAGCACGAATATCACAAAGTTTTGTGACCATTTACGAGGGCCCTCATGGGGTTTTTGATTATGTGATTACTTGGCCGTTTTTTTAATGATTATTTGATTATTAAGCCAAATATTTCATGATTATTTGATTACCTAGGACTGTATTTTTAGTTTATGATTATTTGATTACTAAAGATAAGCAAATATTTAATGATTATGTGATTATATTGGCAAAAAAATGGTGATTATGTGATTACTAGGACCCCCCCATGAGGGGCCTCATTTACTTTTGTTTTAGTATTAAATTCATTTATATCTTTTATCATATTTAATAACGTATTTATTAGTATTCCGTAAAAACTTTAACTTTTATTTTGCGTTAATTGTTTTCTATATAAGAGTCATCCTCCCTCTCTTTACATATATGTTCTAAAATACAATTCAATCTATGTCATACAAATCTCTACATATATTTTCAATTAAATAAATGTGTTAGGATGGTCCTAGGACCATCGTAGTTAGGACTGTCCTAAGACAGCTTTGTTTTACATCCTAAGACATGTCTCAGACACGTCCTAAGACCATCCTAAATAATGTCCTAAGACCTATCTTAGGACATGTCTTAGGATACTTTCATTGACACGGCCCCAGGATTCTACTTCGACAAAATTATTTCCCCATTATGCCAGTTCATTTTCACAATCGTAGAAATGGAAGCCATTGTAGGGATGACGCGCTGCCAATTTTGCTCTCGGAAACCGATATATTTATCCACATTGCACCATTACGATCCTTATATGTCAGTTGTATTTTAAAAGACAAATGTATCAACTAGCTAATGAACATCAGTTAATGATCTTGTCTGCATTGATTGAACTTAATACTATTGTCTGATCGGTTGTTAGGTGGAATTTTCGAAAATTCATAAACATTTAAAAAAAATCTAATTAAATATTTCGTGGAAGGGCAGACTAGATTTTTTTAGTGGTTGAAGACTAAAAACCCTAGTTTTCACACACACAAAAAAAATATAATTTTTCGAAGATATGCATTTTCATCATCCAACTTGAAAGACTGTCGTCAAGTAATTTATGTAAAAAAAATAGCTATTCGAACACACCTACTCTGTTTTTGTGATTCATTAGATAGGTATTTCACTTGACCCATATATTTCATCTTTTAGTACTGTGATTGTTTTTATGTTATAAAGTCAACCTGTAGCTTTGATATATAAAAATGATAGAATCTGAAGCGAGACGATGTATGAAATATTCTTGCTTTGTACGATATCAAGACAAAATATTCAACTCAAACACGCCGTAACATAAAAAGGTGCACTCGGATTTTTTCTTTTCGATACAATTATTACCCATTTTTGGGAATTTTTCCTTGAGTCACATAATGGAAGGGCAGACACGAAAATTACTGAACTAATAGATTGATATGTTTTCCGTCCGTGGTAATTTAAAAAAAAAATCGGAGGTTATGCATTTTCTACATCCAACTTGAAAGATACCCATGTCGTCGACTTGATATCTATAATTGTTCTGTACTATGACGTTACGCACGGTATTCGGTCTATGTTTCATTTGACCATTTCTTGATGCATAAGTATGACAAAAACAAATCAAATCTACGCATTATTGAATAGTAACTTGTCTTGATTTTTCATTTGAATCGAAATTAAATAAAACCTAATTTCAATAAATTTAATGTAATGTCTCATTATATGATTAGACAATGATTTTGTGTTCATAATTTGCCGTATTTGCCGTGTAAGACGTAACAACAAGCGCCAACCATCCAAATATAAACGAAGAAAAAATATTAACTACTAAATGGATTTCGATAAAATTGGTACAGATGGGATAGGATATATTCACATTTATTATGTTAAACGGTCACGATAAATATCCTGTCAGTTCGCAATCTAGCAGCCATTTTCGAAATTCCATATAGCTGTAAGATCTGAAAATTCGAGTACACAAAAATGAAAGCTAACACTTCAATATTATAATATTTTTATATAAATAATAGAAAAGGTTCGCCACCTCTACACAAAAATGTGATTTTATTGAATTTTACAAAACTAGTTTTATTTTATACCTAGCTTCTCCCATTTTTATTTTTTTCAGTATTTTCCGTGTCTCCCGTAAATGTTACCATAGAGCCATTGTTCAAGATTTTTTAGTACGATGATAATTTAGGGTATTTTAGATTTGAGACAGACAAATGAACTATGAAAACAAATGTTATTACTGAAATGTGATTTTTTTTTAAAGATTTGGTTAAGCCTTCAAGGTTAAGGACACGCCAAATTTTTCATCAATTTCCATCAAGTTGTCCTTGTCTCCCGTAAATGTTACCACGTCCAAATTGAACGATTTTTGCATCGAAGGTGAACGTAACGTTATAATATATAATTGTATTTCCCATCTACTGAAAGTGTAGCATGTTGTGTCTTTAGCATTTGACACATTCTGTGTGATGATATTATTTTGGGAGATATTTTTTTGGATTCTATACTATTAAACGAGAAGACCTCAACATGCAAGGTAACATGCATTGTCGCATTTGTTATCCATTCTTATGATTATTCAGATTAAGTTATTTTGGGAGAAAAACGACAAAAAAGGAGTCCGGATATGATTCCGTCATCAGACTGACTTTTAGTCATAGATATGATTTCCGGTTTGAACATGCACAAATACAACCAATCGTATGATAGATAACACAAATGAAAAATAAATAAGCCAATCAGAGCGTTCTCCATATAATGGTGTTTAGATCGCAAGAAACACAACTATTATACCTCCTTATAGAGGACAATTATTTTTCGCTTTTATCGAAATGTAAACCACGATTATACTACTTTAATATATAGATACTCTATGTATTCTGACTACTGTTTTCTTTGAAATGTGTACTATTTAAGGGGTCATACCAGTTGCATATATATTAAAATAAGTAAAACATGTGACACAAGTACAACCAATCGTATGATAGATAACAAATATGAAAAATAAACAACAAGTAATTGTAACAGGATGCTGTTACGAAGTCTCCCAACAAAGCTCCCATAACTCGCCATTCATATGTTCATTTGATTTGATTTTTTGTCCTATACAAGAATATATATGGCTTACGAGTAGGGATCTCCACCATTTACAAGTATTCAAATTGAAAGGGGTGGGGCGACCCCCAGGAACTTCCCTTTAATTTCATTTCATTTGTTTTATTGTCCCCTACAAGAATATATATGGTTTAGGGGTGGGGATGTT